>NW_022706549.1:0-603 GCF_011630105.1 Anneissia japonica
AGTAGCACCTTCTTTTGACTAACAGTATTAATTGAAACACAAGCTTTTGCTAGCTATAGTAGCACCAGTAAAATAAAGCAAATTAACAGTGTCATCATTTTACTCTTTATTACAACAACGTAGTTGTGTATCGTCGCTGATAATTGAATTTTTTTTTTTTAACCATAAAAGTTGGCTATTGAGTTATACGTTTTATTTTATTTATTTAATTTTAGCCTGGTGTTCAAAACCAGCACCGCTTGAAAATGGACTGTGGATTGGGTCTGATTCCATTGGTCACGGTGATACTGTATCTGTCATTTGCAATGTAGGATATGAGTTAGACCCTGAGGAACCAACAGTATTTACTTGCCAAGATGGTCAGTTCGTTGGTGAACTTGACAAACGTTGTATTAGTAAGTCTATTTCTCAGATATAACAGACAGTTAATAAGAGATAAATCAACTTAGTAGCATTTTAAACTTGTATTCTTTACGTTTCTGTATTTGCTTAGCAGTTATTTATCGAAGGTTTAACAGTGATATTATATGTATGTATGTATGTATGTATGTATGTATGTATGTATATATATATAATATGTGTGTGTGTATATATATATCATAT
>NW_022706550.1:0-1251 GCF_011630105.1 Anneissia japonica
TTTAATGAATACTGTTGATGGAGTATTAGCAGTTGTCACTTGGGAAAATATATTGTAGATCGACGCCATGATGGTCCCAAGATGATAATGTCACCAGGTTAGTTTAATCAAATGATGGATATTAGGGTAATTAATCGGCACAATAACGCGAGTTATAACGTTAAAAAAATAAACGAAATTCTCTTTATTATCATTTCTATTTTTATTCGGCGTTCCTATCATCAATCATGTACGGTATCGAGGGTGGACATCCAGAAAAAGCCGGCCCTGTTGCACCCTCCAAACTCTATAATCACGTCTCTTTATGACTCTTATGGGAAATTGATTTGTTTTTTGGTTTTTATTGCCTCTGAATAAGTTCTCTTCAGTCGTCATTATCTGTCGTTAATCCAATTTATTCGCCTCCTCAGTGTCACTTATTTTCATTACTGATATTTTAATCGGCGAGGAAAAGTCAAATGAATGTTTTATTTAATTTTAATTGAACATATTAGACTTGTTATTATTCATTGTAATTGGTTTTCGCCGGAGTCCGACATTCTAACCACAAACATATATATTCGTCCGTCTTTATTGGAATCGGTAATTGTCTTAATATCCTCGTATTGCACTCACTTTTCTAATCGATATACGTCCACTCAAACATATAAGTAAAGTACGTAAAATTGGTTAAGATGTTTTACAAAATTATAAGATATTTAAAACACGGAGCCGCTTTCATCATCAAACACGCACCTGCACGCCATGCTCATCAAAATCTCGTTCCTTATATGACATGTATACGAACACACCGTATTGATTTTGCGAACAATTCAACAAGTTCGTTTACAAGCTACTCCAAATAGCAGAACGGAATAACGCTCATCATCATAGTCTTGAATATCGTTAGTTAAACTCTTTTTATTCACTCTAAACCAGTTGCGTATCTAGGAGTGGGCCGCCTGATAGGGAGGGGCAAGGTGGAGGGGTGCTCGATGGTTAAGTGAGGGGAGATAACTCGCAAAATAAGGTGATTTGTATCTACTTATGGGCGTGGTTTTTTTTGTTCAAACATTTTCAACGGGGCGCGATTTTTAAAAGGGTAGCATGAACCACCCCCCGCCCCACCCCACGTGCCTTCTCCTAGAAACGCCACTGTCTAAACATTGTCAGTTTTTTATTTTAAAGCATTTGCTGATCGTTCTCAAAAAGAAACTTTGTTTTTCTGTTTTAATTAGTTTGTTAAATTGAGACTACGTTTTTGAATTTCAA
>NW_022706551.1:0-1231 GCF_011630105.1 Anneissia japonica
TTTTCCTATAAACAAATAACAAAATATATAGTACTGGTTAGAATAGGAAATTGTAACTATTGTGGAAGTAAACTCCGAATCCAGCTTTCTTGCATCTTCTGTGACTACTACATATATTATGATTGCATTTGTTTAAACTTCAAAATATTTGAAGATGTCGTGACTCGGTAAAATTAGCTGAAATGAACAAGTACCGTATGCAATAGGCCTAATATTGTATATTACCTTTATAATTGTTTCGTATTATTGTTTTACAAAATAAAACAACCCCTTATAAACTACTTCAGACTGACTTGGTGTAGTCAAATTGCATATGTAAATTCGCCAGCGTTTGGTACACAGCCACCTTATGCCAGCTTGACAGACTAAAATCCCCCAAACGATTACTTCCTTAGATACATGTTGGCCAACAGAGCTAGTACTGAAGTATTATATATATGTAAATCTAATTACAGTGAATACACTTTAATTTTCAAATATAGCTCTCAGATCAACTTAAAAAATCATTTTTGAGTCTTTTGTCATCTCAAAGAAACCAATTACACAGTCATTATGGTTCCTTATCAAAACACACAGTTAAGCCTGGTTTCCATAAAATCGCTCACAGGAAGACAGTCGCCGACAGTTATCGGGAAGGTTGAGCCTGGACGAATCAGGGTACATTGCTAGCTGCTCTGAGGCAATCGGAAAGGCACCCCGAATCGTCTGCAACGGAATCGGCCAAGTTGAACGAGGTTCAACCTGAGCTTTACCGTTCTATTTACACAGGTCCGAAGCGAAAATAATACGCGTCTGTATGAGTTGGCATTATTAAAGCTATTAATCTTTAACAATTCTGTTGTTTTTTTAAAGTATGTTTTCCCCCAACCCAATAATAATATTAATTGTATTTAATATTAATCTACAACGCGACTGACCCAGACGCAGTCGCGTGACGACTTTTCTCACACAGAGAAACGATGCAACGATTAAAATGTCATCGTCCGGCGTACGACGCTGTCTGAGTCTGCTTTTTATGTATGACGAATGAATAGCAGAATGAATGAATAAATGACTAACATAAAACATGAATGCATAAATTAACAAATGAATAACTGGCGTTATGGATGTGAAGATTGCAACTCTCTTTATCAAGGAAACATTAAATATAATATTTAAAAAAAAATAATCTTTCTATCATTTGTGATTATCAACTCCTGTATACATACTGTAAATATAAATTTGTCAAATA
>NW_022706552.1:0-661 GCF_011630105.1 Anneissia japonica
AGGTAAAACGATCTATCTTAAATTTTCTTTCTCAAGTTTTGGGACTATTATGTTTTTAAATAACTTTAAAGGCAAAGGAGGGCAAGCACAAGCTTTAACCCTAACAAATGCGCGCGAAAAATTCTAATTTCGTCGGAATTGATCGAAACTCCCTAATTGTGCAATTTTTAGAGGAAATTGGCCTACCTCAACAAGAAATGCTCTTATGTTATATATGGCCACATTCGTTTTTTTTAAACTGAATATAAGCATTTTCCTTATGGCTTTATTACAAACATATTCTTTCAACATCATTACACATTGAGGCCCTTCTTTAATAGGTTAAACGATCTATCTTAAATTTTCTTTCTTGAGTTTGGGACTATGTGTTATAACTTAGAAGGCAAAGGGGAGCAAGCACAAGCTTTAACATAAAAAATGCGAAAAATTTTTGTTTTTTAAATTCTAATTTCGTCGGAATTGATCAAAACTCCCTAAAATGTGCAATTTTTAGAGGAAATTGGCCTACCTCAACAAAATGTGCGATTTAAAATTTGAGATTTTCAGGCACTTTCCCGGGTGAAAAGGGCATTCAATGGGGAAAGACTTTCCACAGATGGATATTTTCCCCTTGTTCCCCGGTTATTACGCCACTGCGGAGAATACCTGGCGGCTTAGATCA
>NW_022706553.1:0-507 GCF_011630105.1 Anneissia japonica
TTTTTTCAAATATTGCGAAAAGATGTATAATGCATGCGATGAACATGTTTATAATTTGATAAGAGTAGTATCGCTTGATTCAAATGACAATATTGAGACGTTTTTAAAAGACGTTTTAACAGAGATGTTTAGTGATAATATCATAAACTGGGGCCGTATAATTATGGTGTTTGTGATTGGAGCGAAATTAGCTGTGTTATGTAGGGATAGAAACAGAACTGATTTGATTGATCAAGTAATACAGAGTGTAGACAAATTCGTGAAGACGGAATTTTTGGAATGGATTAATTTGCAAGGAGGATGGGTAAGTCACATTTTTTCGTGTTAAAAATCGTTGATTAATAAATTCAAACTGCAATTTGTTTCTCTCTATATATTTTATATATACTATTTATTTATTTTATTTAGACCAATTTATTTATTTATGTATTTTCAGAAAAAATTCGATCAAGCGTATACTGAACACAATAGGATTACAGAGACTCCTCTAATCAACGTTTCGCTGGG
>NW_022706554.1:0-539 GCF_011630105.1 Anneissia japonica
AGAAGCGGTTTGGCGCAGCGGGAACGGTTTGGTTTCCCAACCTCGAGGTCGGGGTTTCAATCCCTTGCTGTGCATTTCGCTTGTGTCCTTGAGCAAGACACTTTATCTGCATTGCTTCTCTCCACCCAGGAGTATAAATGGGTATCTGTTGGGGTTGCCTGCTCCTGCGCTGATTACCAGCAGCAACACTTAGCATGTGGACCCAATGACCAGGGAAAGGAACTGCGCTTTATAACCGCAAGAGGCGCATTATAAATGCCCGCACCAGTACCGATCCGGCACGCGTCTACCGTGAGTCAATTTGCTTCACGTGCAAAATAGCTGCTGGCCACTTTCTTCGCTATAACATTATTATTTATTAAAGTAAGAAAAATCAAATGGACTCAAACATGTTTATTACACATGCGCAATGGTAGTGGCTATCGGCACTGCCGCAGTGCCAAAAAGCTGCCGTTTTCTATCGGCACTGCCGCACTGCCAAAAAGCTGCCGTTTTCTATCGGCACTGCCGCAGTGCCAAAAAGTTGCTGTTTTCTATCG
>NW_022706555.1:0-706 GCF_011630105.1 Anneissia japonica
ATTAAGCGCACAGTCACACATGAGTACGGTATTTGATACTTTGCACAGGCCTATATCGTTTATATATCACCAGTTACTAATTCATAGGCATATTATACATCAGACCAACATCACTGTAACATACATATTGTGTTATATTACGTATGGTAACTGCTGATCCAGTCCAGAGCAGTGGCGGCGCCAGGTTTTCCCCGACGGGGGTACTAAGGTCCTCGACAGGGGGCGAAGATGTCCCCAACGAGAAAAAAAGTGGGCGTGGCATGGGCGTCTCTAAAAACCCACTAAAAACCTTTTTTCGATCAAGTCTAATAACTCCATTGATGTTGATTTTCCCATTCTAAAGCCATACTGACTTTCCGTTAAAATATGTATTTTAATATAAAGCTCTCTACTCTAACACTTTTTCTAAAACATAAATTATTTGAGAATTGGGGGAACAACGAGATCGGTATATAATTATTAAAAACATATTCCTATCCACACTTTAACATTGTTATTACCTTAGGATTTAAATCATTAATTCAACTTATATACGATAGCTTTTTATCTTCCTTTAATGAATTGGTTTCCATTGGTTTCCACAAATTCTAAAACACGACCACCATCTTGCCTTGCGCCCTCTAATATGAAATTAATATAGATCAAAGATCTTATAAACACAAGATAGCGTTCTCCGCGATTTACGCGTGCAAATTCTGTAATAAGG
>NW_022706556.1:0-742 GCF_011630105.1 Anneissia japonica
AAAATCGAATAAAAGAAGAAAGTAGAGAAGGATGGATAGGAAAGAAATTCATCGGAGCAGCTTAAAAATATTTATGATTCTAACAACATAGATTGTTTATTTCAATAGACCATATTATCGAGCATTAAATTACACATATGTCATATGATATGTTCACAGGACTAGGTTTATTACTACAGTATTTCATTAATATGTAAATCATTATTGTATTTCAATGAATATAAAATCGAATAAAAGAAGAAAGTAGAGAAGGATGGATAGGAAAGAAATTCATCGGAGCAGCTTAATAGTATTTTCCAAAAAATATGCAAAATATTCGTAAATTATTTATTATATGCTGTTTGTAATAAATTTAGGGCACTTATAATCAGAAGTCAAGTGTGCCAAGCCTATCCCGTTTCATAATTCGATATCGAATGTTTTTTTTTTTTTAATAGATCAAAAAATGGACACAGTAAAACAATTAGGCCTAGTGGTTATTTGCATCTCACTTGGTTGTGTGTATGGTGCGCCAGCAACGGGTAACCTGGATGTTGAGAGTTTTCAACACAAGGTGAGGACCAGTATGACACATTTAAATTTGTATCACTACAGAATTCAGAATGGACCTTTCTTGTCAATCAAACTTAGCAATTGAGCAACGTCAGGAATACGCGTGCGTGACTGTCAAACACACGTGTTGTCTCACTAACCAACGCGAACGCACGTGTTTACATACATTACGGTATTGATTTCTGGGACT
>NW_022706557.1:0-2003 GCF_011630105.1 Anneissia japonica
ATCATCAATATATTTTGTCATCAATGCAGTGGGGCGCCATTAGTTGTGGGGGGGGGGGGAGGAGGAATTGCTCTGCTATCGAAGACCCGATCCTCCGTTCTTATCCCAATAACATTATTTTGTATGCCAATCCCTACAATACCTTTATCACACAGCACTTTTTGGGCCATAATAATCCATAAAAACTCCCCATGAACCCCCCCACCAGGGATTTTATTCTGGAACCCTAACAGAAGCTCTAGTCGTTCACCTGGTTCTGACCACCAGTCCAGTTGGACTTGTAGGACCCCGACTGGACTGTGCCTTGCACTGATGTTTAAAAAGGTGTCTTTGAGCATGCTCAGAAGTGCTTTACTAACATGGATGACCTGTAAGTATTCTTGTAAAGATAATGATTCTGAGCATACTTAGAAGCACTTTATCAGTTTATATTAGTTGATGTAAGTTTGCTCATTCTGAAATCTTGGTGTATTAGTGAGCATGCTCAGTTTGCCCATTCTATAGCTTGTTGCATCCGTGAGCATGCTCAGTTTGCACATTCCAAAGCTTTGTATGTCTTTGAGCATGTTCCAGTTCTTACCATTCCATAGCTTGGTGTCAGGTGAGCATGCTCAGTTCCCCCATTCCAAAGCCTTCACAAACTCCTCTTCTGTGAATGACAGCAGTTTAGCAGCTTCAATGTGCATCTGGAATATTAAGTTAATGAAATAACATGAACATCAGTTCATAAGAAAAATGCTGCTTTTGCTATTATTACAATAGTGTAAAGAGACAGACATTTAATAATAATAATAACACTAATTATAATTCAATAATAACAACAAAAACAATAATAAAAATAATAAAATATATATGATTTCTATAGTGCAAATACTGTATTTCAAAAAAATACTTCAGAGGTGCTTCCAATGGAAAAAGCAGTAACCTCAAAACAACAACTTCATTAGGCAATTATTAGCTAAACTATAAAATATCTTTGAAAACAACTGAAGAAACTAAAAGAGGAAAATAAATAAACAAAGGAAGAAGTAGTACTTTAAGGCTTTAGATGCGATTTCACTGCCCTCGGGGCTCTAATGTAGAGGGATAAATGCATATTATATACCGCATACATAGATTCTAGGCATCTGATTGGTTAAGAAGCGGGCAGTAACTTCAACCATCACTCCTATGTCGTCGATTTAAATGATAGTTTATTTTTTCCCGGGGAAAAAGTACTATCACCCTAAATGCCAGTACTTTTTTGCCCTGTCGCGATGTGTAATCTCTAGACCGCCACCTATAAACCTTGCTATGTAATTTATGACATGCACGGACGGTAAAGGGGACGCGACCTCTACAACGCTGAGAGAGATTGGCCCTATGATTGCCTAGCCCTGAAGTAAGCCTACTGTAGGCCTACTTGGTGTGTACTCTTTTCATTACTTTTTTAGGTCTCGTAGAATCTATGTATAAGGTATAGCAAACAAATATTGACTGCTCTAGATTCGGGGAACGGTGAAATCTATAGCCCATCAGTGATTTGGAGACTGTAGCCTATATTTGGGAAGAGAGCCTATGGTCTCCACATCACCCAATCCCCTCATGACCAGTCAATATTTGTATATCCTCATATGCTGATGAAGGTTATGATGAGATTGAACAAGGAAAAAAGGGAAACAAGAAGAGAAAAGAAGAGAAAAAAAAAAACAAAGAGAAATATAAGACATGAAAAAAGATGAAAACATGGAGGATAGGGAAAAGACAAGGAAGATGAGTAAAATGGGTGAAAAAAAAGGAAAAAATGAAGGAAAGGATGAGAAGTAATGAGATAATGAAGATGAGAAAAAAGGATAAGGAAGAGGAGAAAAATAATAAGACAGGACAAAAAAAGATGAATAAGAGAAAGCAATTGATAATAAGATGAGGAAAATGATGAAGAAGAGTTAATTAGTATAGTTAGTGAT
This sequence comes from Anneissia japonica, assembly GCF_011630105.1. NCBI lineage: Eukaryota > Metazoa > Echinodermata > Crinoidea > Comatulida > Comatulidae > Anneissia > Anneissia japonica. The sequence goes on from NW_022706557.1 coordinate 1,947, forward strand.
ACTGTATGTAGTTATGTCTACCTTTTGTCTTTTTAGGATGTCAATCAGTTTCAGTTG
>NW_022706558.1:0-1473 GCF_011630105.1 Anneissia japonica
ATTCAAATTAGAAGGGGGCGCTTATCCAAACAGAGCGCTTATCTAAACGGAGCGCTTAAGGAAATTTTCACGTTGAGGGGCGCTTATACGAGATGAGCGCTTATTCAAACGGGGTGCTTATTCGCGCGAGTACTGTAAGACAAAAATATTGCTGAGAAAACACATTGATTAGCTTTAGTGTTTAAAACATTGTCGTTGTAAAAAAATAATCTATTTGACCAACAGCTAATTGTGATCGACCTCCATTAATTCTTAATGGTGAGGTAAATTCAGATCTGTCCCATGGAGGTAAAACAACATTTACATGTAGAGACGGATACACGTTAGTTGGTGTCACAAGTACTATGTGCGTAGATGGACAGTACCAGGATAAATTTCCAGTATGCTATGGTAAGTAAATAGTGTTATTGTTTTGTCTATTAAAGATTTGCTGTCGTTTATTATATGAATGCTAAAAAGGGGTTGAATTTTTAGCTTGTAAAACTTATACAAACTTTTCTTTTAGCTAACTGTAAGGCATCAATTAGTATAGTCAATGGTCAGTACACCGGAAGCTTCAATCATGGAGGATCCATCATATTCACATGTGATGTCGGTTACACATTGGTAGGAGAATCAACAATTACATGTGACAATGGTCAATATAGTTCATCATATGCAGAATGCAAAGGTACACTATATTGTGTTTAATCTTGAGCTATCAATGGACAGTATTTCCAATGTCTCATTTTCCTATTTACTTACTTAGTTGCAGAGACTGAAGCAATATAACTTCTACGCATATTTATAAAATGTTCTTGGTTTGGTCAAATGAATGTTTGATACAAACAAGCATGATTGATATTTGCTTCTGCAAAATTGGATTTAAATTGAATTACAGACTCTGCTTTGGCAACCTAATCTGACAGTACATTGTGATCATTATCAAGGAAATAGGAAAAGCATAGTTATTTTATAATAATGTTAAAATGCTGTTAAGTATTTTCAATTCAATTTTTATTATTTTGTCAATTATTTCATACTTCTGTTTATTTGTATTTTGATATTTTATCCTTTGACTGCTTCCCACTTTCGAACTTGTTGGAAAACGATCTTTTAATTGATCGAACAAGTCTGTTGATAATGTTTTACTGTATTCATATATTGTATTTATACTTATATATATTTTACTGTAGATTTGTTACAACTCGAGTTTAAATAAAGTTTGAATGAATGAGTGAATGAATGAATGACCATGTTTTCTTGAAACAGTATCAAGTTGAAAAAAATAAATGTTAAATTGGCAAATGTTGTAATCCTTTTAAAAATTGTATATATCTGATTGAGGGCGGCACAAATCCTCCTATAAATTAGTGCGCCTAACTATATCTTATTTTATTTAGTACTCTTAAATCTGGTATTAGTTAAATTACTCCTCTTTGGACTTGACTATTTTGTTCATTTCAATGACTTTTCTTGAGCATCAAAACGTTC
>NW_022706559.1:0-584 GCF_011630105.1 Anneissia japonica
TGCAATTAGTGGTGGTGGGTAGTGGTTAGCTTGTTAGCCATCGGCCGATTGAGATTAGCAGGATGACAGGATCATTGTATTTTTTTCTTGAAAACACAGATGAGAATGTGCTAAAGGTCGGAAAAAGAAAAAGAGGAGTAGGACTAGGCATAGACAAATATGTAAAAAGAGTAAAGTTAGAAATATACTGTCTGTCCAGGGATCGGAGCTCTCATCTGTCCAAGAGAAATATCCTCATTTTGATATTGACCGAAGAAGAATATGTTTCCACTCTACAGCTCAAATCACGCCAACAACCGCAGCCCCAGGATTGATTGGATTATTGACTTGCTAAAAAGGAAATATTACGTGGGGGCGCTTATTCAAACGGGGCGATTATTCGCGCGAGTACGGTAAGTGTTTGGTGCAAGCACAAACAAGGCCTACAAGATTAGAATCAAATATAAAATTTAAGCTAACAAAAGCAAAATATCCAAAACAAGTCTACGTTATATTAGGCCTATATTGAAAAAAATGTAAACTTTTCAAAAAATCGGCCAAATTCGGCCGAAATACAATTTGGCCGTGACTTTTCAAATGCTACG
>NW_022706560.1:0-948 GCF_011630105.1 Anneissia japonica
ACAGAACGTCTTAGGTCTGTTTTTCCGGATACACCGTTCATAGCCTATCGCAGACCACCTAACCATTCGTGATATATTAGTACGATCTAAATTCAAGAGGCAAACTAACTCTTGCGACAACCGTAATTTGGGTAGTCATCTTTGTGGTTCATCATGCAAAACATGCTCCTTGCTTGATTCTACACAATCATTCAAGAGCAACCAAACAAACCACATATTTTGGATAAGGCAAATAATCAAATGTCATTTATCTCATATATTGTAATATTTGTGGTAAACAATATGTCGGAGAAACAAAAAACACTCTCCGTATGAGAATGACACAGCATAGATCAGCTATCAGAACATCTAAGCTTGATCAACCAGTAGCCGAATATTTCAATTTAGCTGGTCATTCAATTTCAATTTCAGAGTGATTGCAATTGACCATAATGCCAGTTGGAGCGACAAAAATCGCAAAGATAAAGAGAATCACTGGGAACTTAAAACAACCACACCATTTGGACTCAATATTAGGAACGTTCTCCCAGTACACTAAATTAAACCAATGGCATTTCAATTTATTCTAGATAAATCATTTTTCTTATTGAGGCTTGCCTCTAAAGTTTAGTTTTGGCCTTCCTGTTTACTTGTTTTGGCTGTTCATTCTAATCTCACCCAGCCTATTGTTTCCAATCATGCTTGCATGAAATTCTCACTTTATACCATCTAGCTTTTTATATTCTCACTCACTCGCCACCGAGGAAGGACTAGTGTTGTCCGAAAGCTCTGGTTCTATTTCTGGCTGTTTACTTACGTTTACCTTTTAGCTGTTGCTTATCATTTTTGTATCTCTACTAAGATCCAGCCATTGTTTCCCACAGCATTGTTGTTTTTAAGTATTTTGCCTTTTAATCTATATATGTATATATATATATATAGATTATATATATATATATATATTATATA
>NW_022706561.1:0-923 GCF_011630105.1 Anneissia japonica
TTATCATTTCACATTAAATACAATATCTGATGTTAGACTTTTTCCAATATATAATGGAATATAATAAATACAAACACATGTCACTACTTTTGATGTTATTCTTTGACTATGCTGTACAGTAAACATATTTAAAAGAACAAAACATGTTTTACATGGTGGTCACCTTGAAATTTATTATGGCTGCTAAATGACCTTAACCTAAAACGGCTGTCATAATGACCTCTGATGAAATAGTTCCTATCAAAAATTGAATTTTGTGAGCTTATGTATGATTTTGCTGTAAAACACGACCACTAACAAACTATTAGGATATTCTACGCATTTAACAGAAAAATGAAATTGAATGACCTTAAATGACCATCTGACCATGTCACAAGTGCTGTAAATCATTGACCATGAAAATATAATTTAGACCTCATAATTCTTATTGGAAGTAGTCTAAAAGTCGATATATTGATAAATATAGGTTTTGCGTGGCAGCCATTTTGAAATTCAAGATGGCCGCCAGAATGACCTCGAATGAAATATTGTAGTTCATAGTAGAAATTTTGAATTCCGAGAGCCTGGGTATGATACCATACAATATTTGACCTTGAATGACCTTGAATGACCTTAAATGACCCATTTGTGGCAATCTGACCAGGTCAAATATGATATGATGGTATTCCTTGATCACATAAACATACTCTTAGACATTAGAATTATAATTTACAGTGATTTAAAAGCTGAGATATAGATAAACATAGGTTTTATAAGGCTACCATTTTGAAATCCAAGATGGCCGCCATAATGACCTCGGATGAGGTGGTTCCTACAAAAAATTGAATGCTATGACCATAAGGAGCATGTAAAAAAAAATCGGTGCTTTTGTCTCGAACGTCCACATTAAGTCCAAATGTGGCCCTAAGCTGCCGTACTATTAG
>NW_022706562.1:0-1115 GCF_011630105.1 Anneissia japonica
CATTGGTGTGAACTCATCCATATTATTATGTTCGTTTCTCACTGTCATAATTATTAATACAGTAGTAGTAGTAGGCTAAGTAGTTTCAAAAATTGAGAAATACTGATAGTGAAGAGCCATCGATCATCAGGGTGCAGGGAAGTAGATCAAAATTGAAGTGAAAAAAAATCACATCTCGAAGGATTCTAATATACCTAAATTGGTTTAGATTTAAAATAACAAATCCATTAGTACGCGCGTAACACGGGATTTTGCGTTCACGATGCTGGTGTTACACCAATTTATGTTATAATGAATGCAAACGTAGATTTAAAACTGTATTTTTACCATCTAGGCTTATGAGAGGAATTTTAAAGAGTGTAATGTTCAATATAAAGTAAAACCAATTCTTCGTACGAAAATTCGACTTGTATTATAGGCCTCTATCTAGTGAACAGACTAGGAAGAATTTTTGTTTTTACAGATTATGAAAATACCAGGAATAAAATACCTGGAAAATACACTGGTGTAGGCCTATTTAAAAAAAAATGTTAATGTTTTGAACCTTACTTGACATTGGAGCCTAAATTAGGCATGATACTGGGAGTATTAAATCGATTCTCGCCTATAAAACATAACAAAGGTAGTAAACATCGCATTTGAAGCACCTTCAATTTACTTAAAGACAATGTTACTCTGAAGCTCAGGATTCACACGTTAACTGTCTTATCACTTGCTAGATTGATTGATCTGTGTAAAAAAAAATATCACTAATGGAAAAAACGATGCTATTCCGGATTATGAATTGAAAATTAGCAACTGCCTATTTCTTTAAACATTGCAATTAGCCTAATTGCGATATAGGGGAAAATAGTAAGAGTAAAAACTAGAGTACACCAAGGACATATCTTATGAAGATTATATATTCTTAGATTCACCTAAACATCCGGGTACTAGATATATTGTCTATCTTGCCTGTGGTCATATATTTCTTTACACTTCTTGTTATAGTTATTGGTTCCGATGCGCATAGGCCTATAGGTGAAGTTACTTTCCATGAACGTTAATTTAAAAAGTATTTTGATAAATAGGCCTATAACTGATTAAAAACCTAAACTCGAGGCAATCGATATGTT
>NW_022706563.1:0-1397 GCF_011630105.1 Anneissia japonica
ATTTGTTATTTCATTTGTTTTATGAAATGACAACAATAATAATAATAATAATAATAATAATAATAATAATAATAATAATAATAATAATAATAATAATAACAATAATAATAATAATAATATTGGCAATAAATTGTTACAATACTGTAACTTACAAAGCAACTTTTAAAAAATAGTAACATTGCATGCGTTAAAAAAGATGCGGTTAAATTAGTATTAGAAACTTCTTAGTAGGAATACAACAGTACAGTAAAATATGCAATAGTCAGCGAGTTCGTCAAACAAGGTATAAAAAAAGTCTCGCCTTGGGTAGCATCTTTTTAAAGAAAATCATTAATTTCATTTAAAAAAACACAAGTTACTGATTGATTAAATAATTCTATTTTAAATAAGAAACGATTATGCACAGTGAAGGTAACATAGGACAACATTTAAAAGATCATTATATTATTGTTAAATTGTTAATTATATTATTGTTAAACTGTTAATTATTTCAAGGTTTTATCTAAGTGCAAATCCAAGTTTAAATGCTTAATTAAATAAATGCTTTGGATCAAAGAACTGAAAACTACACTTAACAAACAAACTGATTCAGTCAAAGCAAAACTGTTTATCTAGTTAATCTGCTAAGAAGGGCTAATTATTGCTTAGCTCCACTGTGGCTCCACATAGTAGGCCCTATTGATATGTAAATTAATTACTTACTTCCTGTCACTGCTTGGTATTTTTGTTTTTAATTTTTTCAATTTACTTGATCTTGAGAATGGTTCTATGATGGACCCGAAACGTCGATCTTTCTTGCCATTAAATTTTGTTTTGATTTAATAAATAAAAGCCACAAATAATAATTTGATTTACTAAATTTCATTATGTAAAAATAGTTATGCTTTAACATAGATTAAAAATATGTTACGCCTTACTTATTTTTAATCTATGGTCTTTTTAATTAATTTTCTTTCTTTTTTATTGGAAATTCCGTAGTGCAGAGTAAATTTATCAAAACCCATTAGGTTTACAGTAATATGAAAAAAAAATTTAGTTTATACAGAAACAGTATCTAAATGATCTCAGTTTCCAAAGTTAAAGCAAAAGATCTAATCTAAACACACAATATTAGGCAGGATGTATTTGTTTGGAAAAGAACCCACTCTTTTGTGAAATTAAGAGGTTTATAGGTGAAAATTGTAAATTTAGAAATAAGTTTTATTTTTTCCTTTGAACTGAGATCAATATGTGATTTTTTTTAATTTCTTATAAAAGCATTTGTTTTTTAACAATTACAGCAGATGCAAATAATGTTCTGAGAGATAATAAAAAAAAGAATTGCCATTGAATAACATTTTTTGATAGTAGAAATAAAAGTTTTAAAAACGTTATTTCACTAACCAAGTAGAGGAATG
>NW_022706564.1:0-794 GCF_011630105.1 Anneissia japonica
TTAAGCACGACCAAGATTGGTCGAGCTATAAGCATTCGATTGAAGAAAACTTTGACAATGATATTGGACTAGGAATATTATTGATTTTTATGATAGTAATGTAATTTGGGAAAAATGGAAAATAACTCTATTAAGAGTTGCTAATACTCTGCCCCACCATGACAAAAGGAAGCAATGATGTTTGCATTGCTTTGAGTAATTAAGGAATATGGAGCATGTTGATTTTGTCCCCTGCTTCCTTTTCTGGTGGTTTTTACTGTATTTTTAGTCTCTCCCTTCCTTTTTTAGTCTCTTACTTCCTTTTTGTGTTGCTAATTACTTGTTAATGAGTGGGATATGAACATACTCAAATATATCAATATGTTTCAAATTATTAGTTCTTTGATAGTGACTAAAAAAACTCGTTTTTAAAAAATTGTCAGTTACTTTCTTTTGTCATGGTGGGGCAGTACTGTTATCGGCTCCAAAAAAATTACAAATTCTCGCAAACAATGGTGGGATAAAACAATTGATACAGCTATTCAGGACAGGAAACAAGCTTGTAAACAACACCGGGCTTGGTCAAAGCATAACAAAGAAGATAAACAATTAGGAGATGCCCTATGGGATAACTATAAAACTAAAAAAGCTCATGCAAGAAAATTGATTAGTAACAAAATTACACAATTTCGTGTTGAAAAAAGTATAGATATTGCTAAAGCAGGGGGTCCTAGTTCTAAAAAGTTTTGAAATGAATTAAGAGGCACTAGGCATACAGTAGTTCCGTCTAACTTAAAATGTACCGATTCTGACCA
>NW_022706565.1:0-1755 GCF_011630105.1 Anneissia japonica
TCTCTATCAATTTCGAACCACATTTGTATTAATAATTAATGAAAACAAAGTATAATAGTATAAACATTGCATAAATCACTAATTTAATGTTTTCTTGCTTTGTTTTATTAATATTTTACATTTCTTTTTCGTAATTTATAGTTTACCTTTGTGGAGTGGATTTTCTTTATTTCCATAATTTATTTTGGCATCGTTGATATATATATAGTACAATGTGTTATTTAGTGTTTTCTTATTCTGTATTTAATGTGTTGGACCACAATGTAAATATGTTACAGAATTTTAAACAAATGAAATAAACAATTAGTTTATATCTAATACAATATACAATTAGCCTATATACAATATACAATTACAGTAGGGAAATCCCCTAAAAGAGTCAGCAACAGAGGGCAGCATTATTAAAACAATATGAGACAAGGCTTCGATCGTATAGAGCAAAAAAAAATAAAAATAAAAAATTTCTGTCAATGATTGATGTACTTGGATAGACGAGGATAGTGGGATTGTTTAAATAAATAAATAATTAATTATTTAATAATATAAATAATATGAATCTGAGGAAAGATTTTAACTAGAATCTTTAGCAGCGCAACCAGTAATACTAGGCCTAGGTCTGCAACATTTCATTTCGGGTTTGGTCAGGTACATGGGACCCCTCCCCTCTCATATTTCAATACCCCTACCCCATCTTCTCTATTATTATTTTATCAAGTGTACTAGTTTTAGTGAAATATATCCTAGGTCCAGTAGTCCACCCTAGTTGGAAATAAGCATATGTAGGCCTAGCTAGGCTTACTTGCCCTCTATCAGGGAAAGGGGAAGGGGGCGCGTGTGATATAGGCCTCAGTGACCTTTGTGAACTTGGACATAAAAAAAATCGTCATAAATATGAAAACATAATTTTTTTTTAAGCAAACACATTTTTTTAAATGTAGAAAACAACATATTCCGCATAATGCGTAACATTTATGAGCATAGAGGCCTCAGTGACCTTTGTGACCTTGGACATAAAAAAAATTCGTCATAAATATGAAAATATTTTAACCAAACACATTTTTTTTATGTAGAAAACAACATATTCCGCATAATACGTAACATTTATGAGCATAGGAATTTTTTTAGTGTCGTTTACATGGGATTTATAGGGGAAAAAGTACCCTTTTTTAGCCCCTAAATTGCAATTTTGGGGCACATGACCTTTGACCTAGGTAAAAAAAGTCAAATAATTTTGATATTTTTCTGAAGCCCAAAACATTTTACCCAACATTTGCAGAAAGTTACAGTCATAAAAATTGATTATGCGTTTTTCAGAAACCTATTAAAACCCCTTAAGAGCCCCCTGCGACCTAGAATAAACCCCCTTGAGACTTCAAAGGGTTAAGTTCACAATATTTCAACAAATTTTATAACATCAGCATCGCAGAAGTACAGACGAACATCCAGATCATTTCAAATGTTCATACTACTTTACAGCATAGGAACCAAGAAATGGGGAAATTAATCAAAGTGTATTAGTACTACCTAGAAATTTCAACCATAAATATTGAAAAAAAAAATAATTTCATGAGAAAATTTGTCTTTAATTTAGCAATTATCCACAGCCATAATTACACGGTTCACGTTTTTGTAGAAACACTTATTAACATAATAATAAGCCTTAAATTAAGTGTATTACAATGCATTATTATAGAGTATAGCCTATTTTAATAATATAATATATTCAAATCAAAGAAAACCACCTAAAAATAGAAT
>NW_022706566.1:0-644 GCF_011630105.1 Anneissia japonica
TATACATGGAGGCTTCATGATCAAAAGTTCTTGCCAAGATTTGGTATGTTGGTCCCTGGCGCGGCTAGGGACTGAGGCCGCGGCTTGGTGGCTGGAATCGTAAATAGTATGTATTTATTTAGTTAAGTTTATTATTACTGAACATTGTGTAATTTTTTAAAATTATTATGTAGCTAGTCTTAATTATTATTTAGTTGGAAACAGTAGAAAGCTCTTTGAATTTTTTTGGTTTCCAAGGGCTACCTACTCTCTCATTTCTGTGACTTACATTTGTTTTTAGTTAAGAGTTTATATGTTTTTATATGTATATTTTCATATGCATATTTCTCCTTTTTATGTATTTGTTTAGTTAAGTTTGTATCTTTTGATTTACGAACGCACCGATTGTCATTGAGTGCCACCGATCTAAAGGTGTAAGTTCAAATGATTAAATAAATAAAGTGATGAAATTGAATGAGTTAATTGAGCATTACTGTTGTTAGTAGAGCGGCTAAGGTTGAATTTCATGTAGAATCGTGCACTTCTGGAAGAAACCATGAAACTTCCCACAGTGATACATATGACACCTAAAGATCATTAAAAAAAAGTAGACCCCAAAAAATAACGCCTCCTAATGGCCACCATCTTGAAATCAAATATGGCCG
>NW_022706567.1:0-720 GCF_011630105.1 Anneissia japonica
AATCACCCCCCCCCAATGAAAAATATTTTTCTACGCCACTGTATAGTGTAACCACTTCCATTAATTTACACCACACCGATAATTTTTTTTATCGTATCGGTATCGCTATCGGTATCGTTATCGGTGTTACAGGTGTGACCTGGCCTTTAGGTATGTTTTATTTATCGTTATTTATACATTATATTAGCTAGGCCTATACATAAATATTATATAGTATACGTACCGTGTATTGCTGTTGTTATATCATTATTAGTAATAAATAGTAAATGATACGTGATGTGAAAGTATTAATTATAGGCATAGGCTTATTGATAAAACAACTCTTTTCGATATTGTTGTTAATAATATAATTATAATAATACAAAAATAGTATTTCCGTTTTGATGTTAGACTTATTGATTAAAATGTTTTACTATTCGAATGCCTTTGTTTTGCTCTTAGTTTTAGGTTTAATTCTGCTATTAAGAATTAAAGAGACACAAAAAGTTTAAAAGTTTGCAAGTATTCTCATTGATCGACTATTCAACATAGGAATTCCGGTTACATGTATTTTTTAATTGTTTTCAATTTACTGATCAGAAATTGGTTGATTTTCCTTGTTTAACGACCTGTGTGGGTTTTAGTGAAGTCTGTTCCCATTTATTGTTATATTTGTACGGTTTTGTATTGCATTGTCTTTATTGGAAGCATGGTAAAGTACATCACTTGACGACAATTTTG
>NW_022706568.1:0-537 GCF_011630105.1 Anneissia japonica
TAACCATAATCCTAACCCTAACTCTAACTCTAACCCTAATACTAACTCTAACCCTAACACTAACTATAACCCTAACACTAACCTTAACCCTAACCCTAACCTAACAAAAAAAAATTACATTTTGACTCAACTTTTAGAAATTGTCCCTTTTTGCACAAAAGTGCTTATCTCGCCGAGTTGAGCACTTAGTGCAAATTTTTGACTTTCCGCCATATTTCGAGTACTTTTCCGAAAAACTTCAAACTTTCAATGGAATAGTGTTTGTTTCAGCCTATCTCACTTTGCCTAACCCTAACCCTAATCCTAACCCTTACCCTAACTCTAACTCTAACCCTAACCCTAACACTAACCCTAACCCTAACCCTAACCTAAGAAAAAAAAAATACATTTTTGACTCAACTTTTTAACATTGTCACTTTTTGCACAAAGGTGCTTATCTCGCCGAGTTAAGCACTTAGTGTAAATTTTTGACTTTCCGCCATATTTCGAGTACTTTTCCGAAAAACTTTAAACTTTCAATGGAATAGTGTTTGTTTC
>NW_022706569.1:0-613 GCF_011630105.1 Anneissia japonica
TTTAAATTTCATTCTCTACAAATATCCTCGGTAATCAGGGGTGGCGGAAGCATTGATTGGTACGGTGTGGGTCTCCAATAACCTCAGCCCCACCATGTTTGGGGCTGGGGTTAGAAAATTTTGTAAAATTTACACGTCTAGATGCTCGGAAATAGCATTTAAGTTTTTAAAACGCCAGGATACTGAAAAGAATCACCCTAGTGGAAGGTTTAACTTTTTGTTTAACATACTGTCGTGTCATTTTAATCAATTTATTATAATCTCCATGGCATGACATCACAGTTCTTTTTCACTGCATCTGGTAGACCTATGCTTGTTGTTTTGTTCAGGGTTTAACTGATCTTCTCATTTAAGAAGTTGATTATTGTGTTTATACCGAATATTACGTTCGGAATTTAGGAGAGTTTCGGATTTTCAGAATACAATACATGTGTTATTTTAAGTAGTATAATAACCATGTTTTAAATAACGAAATCGCCGAAGAAATATCGTTTTAGCATTCTGTTTTAGCATGGGAATGATAGTTTTAGCATGTCAAGTGCAGGCAGTGATCAGAATGTTTGCTTCAAAGCCCATGCATGTCCATACGTATGCCCAGAACGATCTATCTGGA
>NW_022706570.1:0-532 GCF_011630105.1 Anneissia japonica
ATAAGGAAATGTCAGATTTGAATGATTTTTTTACCATTTTATAGCTCCTATTTTACACTTTAACCCTGTATTAATAACTCAAAATTGATTTTTGCGACGAGTGACTGGTTTGGCATGTCTTTGCCACAAATAAACAATGTAACATCCTGTTTTTAACTCACAAAAATGTCCTAAGTGGACTCGCATGACAACACTTTCTTTCATACAATATCAATTCCCGACCCAAAATGTTCCACAGCCGGGCTCCACTACAAACTGACATTTAAATTTTAGTAGTATAACACACTACGGTAATATTTGAAGTGGCCCCTCATAATTGACTAAAAAAAATGCATGGGCCCCAATACTTTCTGGCCCCCAGGCCATGTGACTCGTCATTGTGCCCTAAGCTTGAGTTATAATTCTAGTCAAAGCTCTTTTTAAAAAAAAAAATTCAAATATCTTTAAATTTAAACTTCAACTAAAAGTTTTTTTTATAATATGGGTATAAGCACAAAATCACAACCATATTAGGAAAAAAAGACGAGTGAAA
>NW_022706571.1:0-822 GCF_011630105.1 Anneissia japonica
CAATTATTATTTAATTTTAAAAAAATGAAAAAGAAAATAAAAGGACAAAAAATGTAATTATTTTCTAAAAACACCTTTTTCCCCAAAAATACATATTTTTCAATACCATAGAAGACATGGTGATACTAATATTTTTTTATTGGGCCTAAAATGAAAAGAAGTTAGACTTACTACTGCTTGTTTACAATAATCTGCTCGTATTTCATTTGCTCTGAGAAAGGAAAGAAAATCTAATGAATGTAACTAAGTTTTCCAACATTATTATTATTAACATATGTTTTGTTTTGCAATTTTTTAGCTGGTACATTACTTTCTAAACTCAATTTGACTGATGCTGTATCATAGAAAATAATATTTATGAAAATTTGTAAACTTCTTGCCAGCCTAGTAATATTAAACAGTGTTTCACTCTTTCTTAACAATATTAATCAATTTATTGGATCCACATTTGATACAGAGCCACTCATTCAAAATGCATGCATGCATGGTGCACATGGGCGGATCTGGAATTTTTCAAACAGGGGGGGCACAACAGCTTCAGAATAGGTAAGTCAAAATTTAGTGAGTAAACGGGGGTACATAACATGCCCCGACTGGATCCACCCCCCCCCCCCCCCCCCCTCATATTAAAGAAACATATAAAAATAACTGTAATAAATACAGTACTACTATTCCTATACTAATAGGGCATAGGCCTTGTAGTAGGCCTAGTCTAAAACTCTATAGTTTAGGCCCTAGCCTATCTATATAAAATAAATTAAAATTACAAAATACAAAGTGAAGCTGAATGCCTAGATTGAGGTACTGCTAAATTACCAAGAA
>NW_022706572.1:0-6587 GCF_011630105.1 Anneissia japonica
TGGAACACGGTGGAACACTTTTTTTGTGTGGAGAACTCTATCTTGTATTTCTAGTATCTTTGGTGCAAGCATAGAGCTATTAAACAACTAGAGTGCTGACAAGATGGCGCAGCAATGCAGAGTTATGTATGTGTACCATCCAAGATGGCCGTCGTAGTAAAGCGCCACCTTCAGGCTTAGTATACATATTATTACATAATAATAAGCCCTCTGCCTGACTATTATTTCATTAATGATAATGAGTAATGGTAACAACAAATTATTAAACTATTGTAGCCAAAACGAGCCCAAGTGAAGCATCTTATTCAAAAATAAAGTACCAAGGAGTGAAAATTAAAATCGTATACATTACACCCAAACACCGCAACGCTCGAGTTCCAAACATAAAGGTAACTAGCTGTACTGAACTTTCTGAGTAAATTGAGGGCGCATTTGCAAACGATGACGCTTAGCGAAATTTGATTGGCTAAATCTATGGCAGCCATCTTGGATGGTACACACAAACAGCTCTGCGTATTTCGAACATCGAATACATTGCTGTTAGCGCTCTAGTATTCTTATTATATCTCTATGGGTGCAAGTCAAATTATATGGAACGCCGTTACTGCCTTTGGTGGCTCTTTGTTTTCGATTTAATTTTAAATTGTTTTGAATTATGTGGCCGTTTGCTGTTGGGTTTTCCCATTTGCCTTTTTAATATATATATTATCCAAAATCTTAAATTTTAGTGTTTCTAAAGTCAATTTCTTAGTTTCATTACTGTTACGCTATATTATATTCATGTTTTTACACACAGGTGGGCACGCATTCTTCATATATATATATATATATACATTTCTATTGTGGTAGATTTACGTGATTATATAATTGGTAATCTAGGACACTGATTACGGTACCGCACAAGATTCACTAAACTACGATTTAATCGGTGACCTATTAAATTTGCTTCGTGATGTTCCTGTTGCTGATTGGTCTATGCAAGATTATTTTTATTGAAACTAAGCACACGTGAGTCTTATTACGTGGCACGTAACAAGAGTTCAAATTTGTCGGAAAATCAAAAATATATTTATATTTTTCTACTCGAAAATGTTAATCGTCTGCCATTCTTCATTTATAGTTTGAACTATTAATTAGCATAAACACTGAGGACCTATACTTGATAAAATAACAATAATGGCTTGTGTAGCTGCAGGGCTGATATATGTCAATAAACTAGAATACTGTATAATCGACAAATTTATCTTCATAACATACAATAATAAAATTGAGCAGTTTCGATGCGAGTAGTTAACTGATGAGAATAAAAATGTAGAAATAAAACAATTTTATTTTTGTAATCTTGAATCTGTTTATATTCTACCCTTAACCCAATGGAATTTTTGACTTCGGATAAATTTGTCGTACTGAATCTTATTTATTTATATATCTATATGTATAATTTTTTTTCTTTGTTATTCTTTATATTAATGCAGAAAATCTCCTTTCCTCAATTGTTGTACACTTGATACAAATCCAATAGGCCTACCAATTTTCTTTGTTATTCTTTATATTAATGCAGAAAATCTCCTTTCCTCAATTGTTTTACACTTGATACAAATCCAATAGGCCTATCAAATGGAATGAATTCTGAACTGACAATTTTATCTTCCGTGGGAGTTACACCCACATTTATTTTTCAGTATATATTTTTTAATTTAATAATAATAATAATAATATAGCATAATAATAATAAATAAAAATAATTATTCTTAATATTATTATCATGTCTAATAAATAGTGCAATTTTGTATATTAAATATTACTATTAACAAAACATATTTTTCATTTTTATTATATACAATTGTTAAGTTAATTAGACTTCACGTGGAGTGCCTTGAATACTTTAGAATAAGTCTCTCGATTATAATTATAAATTATTGAGCTTACACTCCCAATGATACGGTGTATCAAAACCAACAAAATTACATTAAGAAACATTGAAACACAAAAAGCGGTACTGCTGCCATTTATTTATTTATTTTCATAGAAAACATGTCAAAAAACCATCTTTAAAAACATTATTCATAAGAAGTTAACTAGATTTGTCTCTGGGCTAAAACATAACATAACTACAGGATCAATACAAATAAAAAAAAATTAAAATTAAAATAATAAGAGTCAAAAACACATAAGTATAAAAAATACAAAGCAGATACAGTAATAAATACAGTTATTGTAGAATAATAGGCCTATACATACAATAGGCATACACGCAGGATGAAGTGTAACGTACTGTACGTAGTGAATGTTGTAGAGGTCAAGGTTGAACACGTTTCTGGAGACGTGAATGCGTTACAGAACCTCAATGTCACCGCATTACCTTCCGAAGCACGGCGGAAAAACCTGTAAAAAAAAAATCATTTTTACCATATTTTGTATAATTACCGTACTAAAAGTTGGTTTCTATTGATTATTAAGTAGTTTTCTACTCTCGTGTGGTAATATTTTTATCATTTTTGCACCTGTGTGGTCGCGAGTGGTCCCGTGTGGTCGCGAGTGGTTCCGTGTGGTATTTAGTAGGACCGTTGGCCTTAACCGAACGACCGCATTGTGCGAGATGCGAAGTACAAAAACCATAGAGATATAATAGCTCTATGACAAAAACTAATCTCATTAGAGAGGGCGCACTTTATTGACTGTATAAAGTATACATAAAAGCGAGAGTATTCCAGTGGATGCGATCTACAACCTCTGAATTTGCCTAGTAACGATGAATTCGTCGAATATTTTATGGGAAATAGTCTGTATTTCTCATTTTTTTTATTCTTTTGCGTAAAACTAAAATTCATGCCAATATTTTTCCATGATTTATAATAATTGGAGTAATGCAAATGCATATTTTCTAAAAAAAGTCATTTTTAGTGAATTTTTGCCGGGAATGGGGCTTTAAGCCTGATTATCCATTTTATTTCGGCACAACGTCTGTCATTGGACGATCTATAGTTGGAGCCTAGAATAATACACTTAAAGTTCTCAATGGAGCGACCGGGAAGGTTAAAATGAGCGCTAACTGGGAAGCCTGGGCTTTTGTCTCTGATTGACTTTTTGTGATTGTTGATCCTAAGTCTGAATTTGGTGCCGGTTTCCCCTACATAATTACCGTGGCAACAAATATTACAATATATTAAGTATACAATATTTGATGTATCACAGTTGGCAGCGGGAGGGTGAATGCTGTATGTAGTGCCAGGGGGTGAGAATGTGTGATCTGTGTTGATGAATTTGCACAGTTGACATCTAGCTTTTTGACATGTAGTGTTACCATGATCACGAGTCGTTGTGGGGAGCTCAGAGGAGGTGATGAGAGATTTCAGATTGGGGGGTTGCCGGCGGGCAAGAACAGGGGGGTTGCAGAATAAGGGTTCGATGGTGGGGTCTTGCTTGAGGGAGAGGATGTCTTTCCTGAGTGTGTTAGCTAATGGTTCTAGGTTGGGACTGTAGTCGAATATCATAGGTATTCTATCATTATTAGATTTAGGGGTATACGTCAGAAAGTCTGTACGAGACTTAGTGGATGTTTTAGAAATGGCAGACTTGATGAGAGATATAGGGTAGTTGCTGGCTAGGAATTTAGAAGTGAGTCGGGCAAGTTCTGACTGGTATTCAGAGGGGGTAGAGCAGATGCGTTTAATGTGGAGACATTGACTGTATATAAGAGACTTCTTGAGCGAGATGTGATGAGAGCTGTTGAAATCCAAATAGCGATGGTTATCTGTGGGTTTATGATGAACAGATGTAGATATAATCCCGTTTTTTAAGTGGACAGATACGTCCAGGAAGGAGATGTTACTACTCGAAGAGTTGATAGTAAACTCGATACGGGGATGGAAGTTGTTGGCGAAGCGTTCAAATTCGTTGAGTTTATCAATCCCATGTTCCCAAATAAAAAATATGTCGTCTATATATCGACAGTAATATGATGGCTTAGGATTGGAATTCGCTAAGAGTCTATCCTCCAGCTCGGCCATGAAAATGTTAGCATAGCATGGAGCCATCTTGGTGCCCATGGCTGTGCCACTTATTTGTTGGTAATGTTTGTCATGGAAAACAAAGTTATTGTGGGTGAGGATAAATTTGATAAGTTTGGATATGTCTGAGGATGATTGGGCCGGATCATGGGTGGAAATGAATTTTTCATCACGCCGCAATGCCTTCATCGTGTGGGATATTGGTATACAATGAGCATACATCTAAAGTGACTAACAATGCATGGTTGGGTAGAGGAGGGATGTCGTGGAGTTTTTTTAGAAAATGTGTTGTGTCTTGTATGAAGCTGGGGATACTAACTAGCTAGGGGTTCAGAATAGAGTCGACATAGCCGGATATGTTCTCTGTGAGAGTGCTGTTGCCTGATATGATGGGCCTACCTGGCGGTGTGATGTTGAGTGATCTAGCAAGATTGTAGATATATGTAGGATCAGAGAGCATGTCCGCGTTACAGGATTGGGACTGGTTGTTGTGCACTAAAGCTTCTCCAACTAATTTAGGAAGCTTATGCAATTTAGGCAAGATGTATATGACACCTGGTTTGGGTTCATCAGGGATGAGAGCCCTTACCTTAGATTTAATGTTAGTATTAGTTAGTTTTGACACCATATTAGTACAGTCCTTTTTGTAGGTATGGGTAGGATCCGATGAGAGGCACCTGTAGAAAGATTGGTTCGATAGTTGTGTTTCAATTTCGGTGATGTATTCAGTTCTATCCATGATAGTGATGTTCCCGCCTTTGTCTGCTGGTTTGATGATAATATCCTGGTTGCGGTGGAGATTCTTTATCGCTGTGCGTTGATTCTTAGACAGGTTATCAGCTGGTTGTGGATTAGTGAGGTACTTCTGAATGAATGAGTTGAGGTGGGACTTAGCGGCGTTAGAAGCTATCGATGTATGGGTTTCTACCTTTAGGTGGTACCCACAAATTTTTCTGTGTGCCAGTTTTTGTTTTATAGGTTGTCGAATTGGTCGTGGGTTCCGGTTTGTCCTTATAATATTCCTTGAGTTTTATCTTGCAGATAAATTGGCTGAGGTCCGAGCATAGGTTGATAGGGTCTAAACGACGTGATGGGCAAAATAATAAGCCCTTTTCAAGTATAAATTGTTCATCCGTGGTGAGTGAGTATTTACTGAGGTTCACAACATTCGAGTGGGACTTAGGTGTGTTGTTGGGGAGTATCCATTTCGGGAAACAGCTGTACAGTACTGCGTTGTTATTCTTGGCAAGGTGATGCAGCAAAGGGTCTTTTAATGCTAGATTTCTGATTTTCTCGATCTTTATGAATAGGCAGGTACGGAGTTCTTGATCGTATGAAATGTTCAAGAGGTTGTTAATAGCCTTACCTTCGGCAGATTTGACAATAGTGATCAGACGTTGATTAGGTTATTCTAACTTAAGGTTCAGTTCTTGTCGTTTTGCGTAAGTTGCACTAGTGGCGTGGTTTCGTAATTTTCTTGATGCTTCAGAACATATTTCGTTACTTTTTGATACGTCAGATAATGTATGCATCATGGGATTCTTGATCCGAAGGCCATAGGGTATCAAGTCATATATATATACATTTATATATGTATATATATATAAATAATAATAATAATAATAATAATAATAATACATAATAATAATAATACATAATAATAATAATAATGCTGTAAAGGCAAATATACAACATGGTAGGCCCTAAATAACAATTAAAATAGTATCAGATGCCAGCAAGACGGAAACAAATTGGCCGTAGATCGGGAGTTCTAAATGTGGAATTGTGCATTTTCTCCCCAAGAGATGGGTGTTCTCCCTTTACCCTCCCACTGCACTGGCTCCACCCCTGCTTCACGAATTGCCTTTTTCCAACTTGGGACCCCTGCAAATGTGTATCTTTGTTGTAATATAAATGCAAAGTTTTTATTATTTATTTGAGGTATATTTATTAAAAATTCAACATCAAAAACATACATAGCAGCAACAATAAAATATATATTATATAATATTAAAAAGGTAGACAAAAAAAAAAGACAAAAAAATAAATACCAATATCAAAATACGAGATAACGACGGAAGGAGCATTTGTAAAACGACCGGACAGTAAAGGGAGGGGAAAATAAATCAATCAACTGGAGGGGGAAATTAATTAATTAATTAATTAATTACGTTTCTTTTATTTAAATAAGCCTGCTTCTTCATATCCGGAATAAAGAAGAGTCCCCCCTAGTTATTTTTGTTTTCAATACTAGGTCTATAGTGATAATCTTATATTTCTATTTGCCCTAAAATACCACCGAAATCATGTGGGAAAAAAACCAGAGGTGACGGAACTAGGTGGTGCTGTGTTATGGAGAGTAATGTGTGACCGGAAATGGTCTGCATTCAGTTGGTTGTTACCATGCGCCAGTGATGTTTGAGTATTATAGTACAGCAATATGAAACTATTATGTAGGCCTAATGAATGAATAAAGTTCGGAGTTTGTCGGGTAGTGAAATGATTATTTCACATTTTAAGTACTCCCTAAATTTATAAGTCTAAGCTAAATTACGGTGATTAATTTAATTAGCGAAG
>NW_022706572.1:6596-8282 GCF_011630105.1 Anneissia japonica
CACATAATTCATGAATATTTCATTTAAATTTCAAAATCCTGGCTAAGTCCCTGCTATAGCATGCATTGCATTATATATTTGCCGGCTTATCTAACTGTTGATTTTTAATATTATTATATTTTTAATGTGGTATGAAATTTGTTAGAAATTGATCGTCTCCGGTGATTGTCCATATAATATGAATAATGTTATCTATAGGCCTTTAGGTATACAGGACATAACGTTACTTTTTCAGGTCCCAAAAACACCCAAATTAATGAAAATTTAAATGAAATATTCATGAATTATGTGTTTGAGAAATCTATTATGTAAAGACAATCAAAATGCTACTTTGCGTTTTTCTCACAAATTCCCTCCATGCCTCTGCCCCTGGACCACCAAATTTCAAAAAGTCCAATTTTTAAAACCTGTTATTTCACTAAAATCGTTCCTACAATTATCACGAAATGCTATAATATGACATTTTTTTGCCCGCTCTTCTACCCGTTGATTTTTTAATATGTGCTACGAAATATGTTGGAAATTATCAGCTCCAGTGATTGCAGATTGATCCATGTCATCATTAGGCCTACAGATGTAAAGATCATGAAAAATTATGATTCCACAGTGGTGGATTTAAAGGGGGCAGGGGGAGAGCCTCTAAAATTATAAAAGAAATGGAGAAAAAAAGAAAAATCATAGGCCTAATTAAAGTTTGTCTGAGAGTGCCATTTCCGGCCATTTTGAGGTGCCATAATCATAAATTTTCTTACCTAAGCCCCAACCATGGTGGGGCTCAGGTGGTATTGACCATCTGTCGGTGCAAGTTCCTCCCTTCACCCCACCCTCTATTTCTCCTGCTTTACTGTTGGTCCCTAGACAATACTCAAATGAATGAAAATTGAAATAGGGTATTACAAATTATGGATTTTAGAAATCCATTAAAAAGGGTCCTTAAAATGCTAATTTGTCAGAGCTTCCAGAAGATTCGCCCCACCCTCGCAGGGATCCCTAGGCAGTCGCCATAGGCGAAGATCCCGGGGGATGGGGGTTATATATCCCCCCCAATATTTGACAAGGGGGGATGGTCCATTGTATCATCCCCCCCCCAATATTTTGACTATGTATGGGATGAAATGGGGCTTTCACACTTCAAAAGACTGTCACAGAAATACTTTGCACTGTCTTATGCGCTTACAAAGATGAAAATTAGCATAATGTATTATTTTTGATAACAAAATTATTTTATCTGGTACCAATCTAAGCTTTTCTTTCCTTAGATGTTAGATGTGCTTGCAAAGAGAGCCACATTTCACATTGACGGGTGTGTACGACATCAGTAATGTTATGTCAATTCCAAGAATGTTTAAGGTTATATCGGTTGATGAGGAATTTATTGATTAGGCCTATAATAACAAATTTCATCAATTTATTTTGCAAAAACAAGGTTTCCAGCTTCAGAGGGGGCACATCCCCTGTCCGCACAAGGGCACACATTGGCGCTAACACCAGGCGCGTAACAAGGGTCTTCGGTCGGAGTGGGTATTTATTTTCCCAGTTAGTAATTTACCATACCCACCCCACCCCACTCCCCATATAGAAAACAATACGACATAGGGCTTATCTGATTTATAATATAGGCCACACACGTGTGTTTGAAACTAAATATAAGCATTTTCATCATGGTTTTATTTATTACAAACATAT
>NW_022706572.1:8319-8843 GCF_011630105.1 Anneissia japonica
ATCTTAAATTTGTCTTTCTTGAGTTTGGGACTATTATGTGTTTAAATAACTTAAAAGGGTAAACCTAAAAAAGCCTTAAAAAATGCGCGCGAGGCGCGCAAAATATTTTTGTGTTTTTAATTCTAATTGTATATAAGTATGTATATATATAATATATAAGTATGTATATATATTATAATGCATATATGTATGTATATGTGTATATATGTATATATATAAGTATGTATATATGTATGTATATATATATGTATATATAAGTATGTATATTATGTATATATATATATATACGTATATAAGTATGTATATATATATATAAGTATGTATATTATGTATATATATATACGTATATGTCTAAATAATATGTATATATATATGTATATATGTGTGTATATATATATAAGTATGTATATATGTATATGTGTGTATATATACATAAGTATGTATATATGTTATAATGCATATATGATATGCATGTATATATATATATATATAATATATATAATATATATATATATATACACATA
>NW_022706573.1:0-978 GCF_011630105.1 Anneissia japonica
CATGAAAACCCCATTAAATTGATTACAGTTTCATGATCTAAAAACATTATTTTATTTGAAGAGAAGCATAATAAGGAGAGTAGTTGAATAGCTTAGTTGTTAAGATGCTGCCTTTTAATCGCAGGGTGCTGGGTTCACTTGCTACAGAGGAACTTTTTCTCACGACCAAATAACAACTCCACTCCCTAAGCCTCATAAAGAGATTTTTTTTTTTTTTTTTTTTTTTTTTTTTTCAACTCCACTCCCTAAGCCTCATTTTTTTTTTTTTTTTTATAAAGCATCGTTCAATCATGTAAGTGACGAGTGTACTTGCTGTTTGGATGTGAAGGAAATATAAAAAAATACTAACTCGCGTAGTCCTCTTCAATACGCATTTTTAAGTAGGATAGGGGCCTATTATGCAGAAATTTGAATTGATAGCCAACTTAACACAAGCTTGTCTCAGGACACGTATAAAATGCAATAACATTTCTATATTTAGGCCTAGATAGAAATAAGCAATTGAATTGGATACAACACAAGAACACTATATTCTATATATAGGCAGGTACAAATAAGTAATTGAGTCTGGGGTCTGAGGGTTCCAAAATGGACCAGAGACTCGGTGAAGGTACAAGGATGAAGATAACCCCATTTGCAGAAAATGCTTATACTCAATAAACGCGTTTGGAACGCGCTTGCGTTTGACAGTCAAAGTGCTCCCTGGTGTTAGCGCTATATTAGAGATTAAGTGTTTTCGTATGAGTTAAATTCCGTGGTGATTGACAAGGATAAGTTTTACATTAAAGTATTTTAAGTATTTGCGTAATTTCAGGTACAAAATACCAACGACATCGTTTATGGAGAATATACGTGTGTGTGAGTGTGTGGGTAGGTGAGTGTTGTGGTTTAATACATATAAACTGAAAACGGTAAAAAAAAAAAAGGAATTTTATTTTGGGCGTACTGTTTCATCATCATCATAATTATTAATCATTC
>NW_022706574.1:0-745 GCF_011630105.1 Anneissia japonica
TATTACAGCAGGTAGATAGTTCTGAAAGGAAATATCTACGTGGTGTACCGCAAGCATTAATACATATTATTACTTCGCCAAGCAAACCTTCAAACATTATTATCGTTACAAAAAGTATTCCTGCATATTCCAGCGTACCGGACAATAGCGACTTCGGGAGAAAAAAAAATCCTGATTATTATGCCAGTTTAAGTTTAGTACCCAGACAGGTTTTGACCTACTTACTTTTAAACAAAGTAATTAAAGTTTATGAACTGTAACAAAGCTTACGAAAAAAGCAATCGCTATTAAATTTCATCCTGTAAATTCCATTTTACATAACAGGCCATGTATGTATGTATGTATGTATAAATTAAATTTAGGACCAGAAGGTTAAAAAGTGACCTTCCTCCATTTGAGTTTGAAAGCAAACTCAAGATTATTAAATTGAGAACTAAATATTATCGCAAATGATTGCCTTATTCTCAGATGCTCGCCTCTGAAGTTCACTTTCGGCTTTATTATTCACTCTTTCATTAACTTTCCTATCTCACCAAGCCTTTTGTTTCTTATCACTCTAGCCTGACTTCTCAGTGTATACTAACTGTTTTTTTATACCCTCACTCAATCACCACTGAGAAAGGACTAGGGTTGTCCGAAAGCTCTTGCTCTATTTCTGATTGTTTACTTACGTTTAATTTTTAAAAGTTGCTATTCAATTCTGCATATCCACCGATTGTTTTCCACAGCATTGTGTGTTGTATTT
>NW_022706575.1:0-504 GCF_011630105.1 Anneissia japonica
CATCATTTAAAACTAAAAATACACTTAAAAAGGAAAAGAGATTTTTGAGATTTTACAATTAAATAGAAAAATTACTGCAAAAAACTATATGTAAATGTAAAATGTAAATAACTTGCACAAAAAACACTTACAATCGGTAAAGAAAAACCATAAAATGTATTTTAGAGGATACAAAAGCCTACCTGGTGGTGATATAACAAAGCTTTTAGTGTCGGAAACAACAGATTCTTGATCAATCTTCTTACTATCTGTAAAATGAATTTAAGATTGAAACTAGGACAGAGTAGTGATTTCATTGAAATAGCTCTAAAAAGTAAAATACAATGATACAGTTTGTCCTTTCAGTTATGAACAAGAATACCTAGCAAAATATTACATCACAAAAGGTTACGTTGCATACGGGCCTAAGACCCAAAAACGAAAAGCCCTGTTGCTTTTGTCTTTTATTCACTTTGTTTTTGTTTTAAAGGCACCTTTATTGCATATATTTAAAAAACACATGTA
>NW_022706576.1:0-585 GCF_011630105.1 Anneissia japonica
AAAGATGGAAGATGAAAATATAGTGGCAACGCTGCTTTCACTAGTTCGTCCAACTGAGGCAGAGAGTCTGATGGAAGTTTCTAACTTGTGTTGAATTAATCTGTATTATTTGCTTTTTAATGCACAGGTAGTTATGTAATTTCTACTGCCTTCGTAAACACAAAAAAGGATGTGGAAATTCATGAGCGTGCTTACGCCAGTGTGCATGCAATGCAAACTTGCACCGCAGCGAGCGCAGCCGGCCGGGGAGGCCTGTTAACTATCTGCATCATCGCAATTGACGCACCGGATGCGCCCTGAAGTATGCATTACATTCATCATTGTTGTACTTGTCTAGAGATCAAATTTCTGATAATCTCGGTACCTGAATTCGGCATTTTTGGGTTTATTTGTATTGTATAAAAACATGAATTCCTCATCGTCCAAGACACCTGTAGAATATGCAAAGACGACAATTTCGCGAAGTCGATGAAGGTTCGCCATGACACAGCTGCTTAATAAGGTTGCCTAGCGCGCGCTGCATGTCGACTGAAATCTAAAAGGTTTTCATTTGTAGTCAACAGTATAGTTGACTACATTGACACG
>NW_022706577.1:0-1739 GCF_011630105.1 Anneissia japonica
TAGACGGCTGCTGGTCGGTCGCTCTCGTTTTAGCTTCGCTGCAAATGTTGCATGAGAGTCAATTCCAGCCCGTGTTGTTTCTTGTTTGTGCTGATTTGTGGTTCGTTCTCTGATGGTGGATCATTCTCTTTGGAGGAAATTTTTGTAATTCATTTTGCCGATTTTTACATGTTTTTTTCTGTGTTAAGCAAGCTAGGCTGAAACGCTAGCCCAACGACCGGCTGAATCAACACCACCTGTGTATTCATATGGAAGGCCAACCACTGTGTGATTTGCATGTCAGCTTTGGACCAAGCCAGCCGAGAATTCCATTCGAGGCTCCATTTACCGAAAGAAGACTGGGCGGTAAATAATAACAGTCTAAAGCATATCCTAGGTCCTTTGTACCATGACCTATCAAAAAATTCCATTCTTCCATACCAGGCTGGTGAGTGTTTTAATAGACTTGTAGTTTAATTTTTAATATTAAACGAAGGATTTGTCAGGGAAGACAATGGCGGAAAACCGTACATTGAACACGAAAGTATTTTGAAAAAAAGCTAAAGATAGGTGTTTTATGTTTTAACTTCTAGAGTTAAAGACGTAATACAATACTCAGGATAGCCTTTAGTATTAGAGTTTCCATTAACACACTTTATTAACTCGTGTTGCACAAAGCATGTCGCCATCTTGTCGTCCCAGCATACAATGCGGGATCGAGCTACCAGAGGGCGTGAGATCATTAATCATGCATGCAACATCTTTCCTTTTTTTTGGAAAGAAACAAATTAGATATCATACTGTACTAGAATGTGTATCATAACATGAATTTACCAATAAGTCAATTGACTTTATACTTGTAAGAAAATGAATAAAACAAACTTCACAATGTTAACACTGACTTGACTTGAGTGTACTTTATGAGTTAAATGTTCCATACAATTTTAGTATTTTGTTTTCCTTCTCTTTTTTTTTTTTTTTTTTTTTTTCAAAACAATCCAGAATTGGGAAATAGACATCAAATATGCATATTCCAAAACAGCAAAACAATTGTTATCTAAATTCCAAAATCCCAAATGTGAGAATTTAGTGACTCTAAAAAGTTCTACAATGATATCAAACAGTGAGAGCACTAAACTTTCTATGCTCATAAGGCTTAATTTTTCATTATAATGTCCAAAATAAACATGTTTTAATGCTCTGCTTCCAAAAATAATCTAAAACTGTGCATAACATGAGCATCTAATTTTCTATGCTCTTTCAACACTTGAAATCAATATAATTTCTTTGAAAATGTCTAAAAATTAAACATAGTCCTTAAGGTAACCAGGTTTTCTCTTAACTCTGGTACTGCGTCTAGTTAATGCACTGTTGTTTTGGGTCTCTTTTGGCTTCGTCGTACATTTAACGTGAGGCATAACTTTCTGGGGTGGGGTTTCGCTCTGCGTTTGTTTGCGAAGTTTAAATTTTCGTGAAAATGTATGATCGATGAGAGTGAATGACTCAGCGCTTAATCGAAGATGTCGTCGATTCCTGATGTACTCTGCGCCGCATTCTGTTTGCACTTTGTAAGATCTGCGATTGACCATTTCTTTGACGCGTGCTTCTTCCACTCTTTGCAGTGTGGTTTCGGTTTCATTCTGACAATGTCACCTGACTGAATAAATGGTAGTTCTTTTGCACCGCGATCAAATAATTCTTTCTGCTTTCGTTGCTTCTTTTGTTTGTTCTCTGTGACGTTCTCAGGAATGTTTGGTTTG
>NW_022706578.1:0-1172 GCF_011630105.1 Anneissia japonica
TGGTAGTGCCGATAGAAAACTGCCGTGTTTGAGGAACTGCGGCAGTGCCGATAGAAAATCGGAGCATTTTTCGCACTGCGGCAATAATGCAGATAGAAATTAACAGCTTTTTTCGCACTGTGGCAGTGCCGATAGAAAACAGCAGCTTTTTCGCACTGCGGCAGTGCCGATAGAAAACAGCAGCTTTTTCGCACTGCGGCAGTGCCGATAGCCTCAGCCCATTTCAACAGTATGTACCATGCACATGCATTGCCGTTTAAAAAGGTAAAATTAGTTTCATTTCTAATGTCAGGTATAATTAAAAAAGAGAATATGCTCTATTCTGCTCTTCATAAAGCAACAATCAGCACAAATTTTATAAGCATGCATGTATTAAAGAAATACTAGTCTATAGCCAAGAGGCTAGCCGAAGCTAGCCTACACTCAATGACAAAGTTCCTTAATAGCTGAATTACCGTAGGGGCATAGGCCTGCAGTACTACTAGTACTATCACAGTATTATAATATTACCATAGTTATAAATATAACTATATAAACGGTTCTAACACCTGGATGTGCGCTGACTCGCGGCACTCTAGTAACCAAAAACGTCGTGTTTTTGCTGTTTTCTCCTTTGAATTTCTGCTTGTTGTGGTCTTCTGTTCTGATCTTTGTTGTTGCCTTTTTTGTGTTGTGCCTTATTGCTGCTTATTGACGTATAGAGACTTAAAACTAGAATTTCAAAAACCACGACGATTGCTAGGCCTAAGTTGCCTAACAGTTTGTTTCGTTGGCCGCTTCCACTGAGGAGAATCTACTATTTTCTTTAAGCTAAGAGGAGCCTAACACCGCCCCCAACGGTTGTTTATTTGCGAACTTGTGAATTGCATTGACCACCTGTCTGTGACTGTATTGTATCCCTGTGCGTAACGTTCATCGACTAATTATGCCTGGCCATAAATATAGTTACAACCAGCTAATTGCACTTAACAGGAATGTTTTTAATACAGGGATTCACACTCTTAAGGAAATACTCAAAAACTTCGGTATTGGAAAACGGAAAATAAGGAGGGGATGTAAGGCAGGTAAGAGAGTACAAGCACATAAGATAAAAAACTACATGGCCCAATGCCTATTACATAGAAATAGCGAAGATGGTCACGCCCAAGATGATTTGCTTAGAAAAACCCCCA
>NW_022706579.1:0-729 GCF_011630105.1 Anneissia japonica
GTGGGTGTCGACTTACAAAATGTCCTCCCCCTCCACCTTTCAAAACAGATCTGTGCTCTTCCCTGTGTATGGGCATTAAACTCCATCGAGTCAGCTCCTGATGTATGTCTTAGTGACTGCTGTTTTTTTTTAGGATGTGATCTGGTCATGTCCATTTTTCGTGATTATGACTATTCTGGATAAAAAATGTTTTGAGTAGAGGTGGATTCAGGGCACCCCACTTCATTTTTTTAAGGGAAAAAAAAGGGAAAATATATTCAAGTTGAAGTGCGAGAGTGTAATTTCCGGCCATCTAGAGATGCTCTAATCATAAATTTTCTTACCTCAGCCCCAACCATGGTGGGGCTGAGGGGGTGGTTCCTCGGTCTGTGAAAGTCCCTCTCTGGTTCACCTCTCTTTCGAATTCCTAGATCTGCCACTGTTGATTTATTATAATGCGAATTACGTATGACCCCGGCCGGGTCAAGAAGGGGGCGAATCCCCCTATGAAGTAGCGCACACTGAACGTTCTTATTTATAATGCGTCTATTGCAATTTTCACTTTATCCTCTCAAACAGTCCTAAGAACGTTCAGTGTGCGCTGGGGTTCGCCCCCTTCTTGACCCTGCCGGGGTCATACGTAATTCGCATAACGGCTCCCCCCCCCCACCTTTCAAAATCCTGGCTACGTCCCTGCATTGAAAACTAAACTCCGCATTGCATCTCTAAACTTCGCGGTACCCCCAACTT
>NW_022706580.1:0-608 GCF_011630105.1 Anneissia japonica
ATGTGACGTTGCACCACCGCATTTATAGTTACGTCGTCGTAACCGAATTCGCGAACGCACATCACTGTGTCGGCGCGTTTCTGCAAGCCCGCTGTAACTCTTTGGTACCATTCGCAATCCACGTTGAATTTTGCGTGCTCGTTCACCGGCACGTCGGACGCCTTCCATCCGATCAACTGCAGGTTGCAATGGAAGCAGACGGCGAGGTCGTTTTTCGCGTAAAAGAATCCGGCCAATGCCATAGTCGTCGGCGTCGGACTTTGTGAGGCCATCCGTTCTCGAAGCTGGTAACGCGCACGGCGAGTTCGGCAAAATCGGGATGTGATGGTGACATTTTTTTTTTTTTTTTTTTTTTTTTACTTGGTGAGATACCGTTTTCTTTTACCGCCCGATCTTTTGCAGCACATCGATCTGTTGACCGGATCGACGTCGACTAGTTCCTCGTCCGTCAAAGGCCTGTTTCGAAGTATCTCGCGATCGATGCAGAGCCTGCAAAGTTGGGGGTCGAAACTGTCCACGTGCCGCAGTATCGTGTCCAGAAAAATGCGTCCTGTTGCACGCAACGAATCGACGGTCTGAAATTGCGTGTTGCAGCAGAGTGACGGCGA
>NW_022706581.1:0-767 GCF_011630105.1 Anneissia japonica
TGAAAACAAAGGTACATGATTCAGGGGCGGATCCATGATTTGGAAGAGGGGAGATCAAAACGTTTTCAAAAATACCCAAAATGAAAGGGGGTCCGGGGGTCCTCCCCATGGAAAATTTCCCCCTTGAATCCGCCACTGTATGGGGAATCCTTTAACGCTCAGGTGACATAGGGTTTTAAAACAAATACCGTATAGGCCTATACTCCTGTCTCTTATACACATAGCAAACTACGATCGAAAAAAGGGGGTCGTCTTATACGCACAACATTCAGATTTTAGATTTTTATATTCATGTTCGTCTTTTGTGCAGATGTTCGTCTTATGTGCGGATCGTCCGTAAATCTGGTTTTCTACAGGCGAATTTATTCATGCGAATCCAAAGCGTCGGCTTATGCACATGCGCATTCACATTCCTATCGGAGTTTTTTGAGAAACGAAAAAATGCGCAACCAATCAGAGCTCAGGAAGCGATCCGAATCTTTGATTCGCGCGAATAAATTCTCTTAGTGAAAAACCAGCTTAACACGCTAGCTTACTACTGCAATGAAGCAACTAAATGTTGTATCAATGAAAGCAATTTTAAATATGTGAAAATACGATTTTGGTGGTGAAGATTTAAAAACTCATAAAATGGTATTATTTGGAAGATTACCCTTGCATTTGGCTCCATTTATCCAGCTAGACGCAGTATACAGGACCACAAAAAAATTAGGAATTCCGATCATGAAACAGGGAGTCGTCTTATACGCCAGACATACAAATATCAA
>NW_022706582.1:0-888 GCF_011630105.1 Anneissia japonica
ACATTATTGACAGCTCTCGAAACTGGTCTATCCTATTGTTTAAAGAAGCGTTCGCTATACGTAGATTACACTCTTTGCTTAACAATGGGCTCAGAGCTTCAAAAGAGCTTTCTTTGTTTTTGTAGGTATCTTTGATCATTAGAGTAAGAATGCTTTGATCTTTTGTTTAAATCACTGCTATGTCACCTACTAGTGGTAATGTTTTGATTGGTTAAACACTTTTGGTACTAGTACATATAAGCTTGCTAATATGGATAATTTTTTCATTCCTGATGATGACATAATTAATGTCGAAACATTGAATCCCAACACGATGGCGTGTATTTCAATACTTGGAGTATGTATTATACTTTTTTAATGGTCAGGGTACCGCGATCACGAGCCCTCTGCTTGGCATTATAGGTTAGGCTTATGTGCGCTGGGATTTGCAACAAGGTCTTGGACTAGGTCTCTATACTATGGCCTGGTCCTAGTCTAGGCCTATAATATAGTAAAATTCTGTATAAGTAGTCATTATGATTGCAGTTTTACATTGTACCAAGATCAATATTAACGATCGCATTTATTTTTCATTGAAAAAAAACAAAACAAAACAAAAAAAAACTTTAAAAACATTAACTTAAGGATTTTAAAATATTCAAAAAAACTGTACACTTCAATAAAAAAAATTAAGTTAACTTAAAACACAAACAACGCGATAGGATATGAGGTTTGCGAGAATAATTGGTATACTTGTACTGTATTTTCTGAAGCGCCGTTCGTTTTTGGGGTTGCTACAATTAACAGTTTTACATCAGTGGCGTCACGCCAGGGCCCCAAGTGTGAGCCCCCCCCCCGACATTGTTTAAACAAAATATAATATAAACTATAATACCGTAGTTTCATTCA
>NW_022706583.1:0-3529 GCF_011630105.1 Anneissia japonica
ATACATATATATATACATATATATATACATATACATATACATACATACATCACACATCATTATGACACCTGTGAAATCAATAGCTGACCAGCCTTGGTCGGTCAGTGAAACAGTGTGATGATGTGTGATTCCATTTTTATCTGTTTTGTCTGTTATTCTGTTTGGTTAGTTTAGGTTATTTCCTGTCAAATTAATTTTCATACATTATTCACATATATTTTTCAAGCGCTTGAGACGATTTCGATCGTGGAAGATGATATATAAATATAAAACCAATACCAATACATACATGCATGCATACACACATGCATATGCAAATACATACATACATACATACTGGTGCTCTGATGCTAATGGGGACCTGACGTATGGAGACATGCTAAAAATACAAGAAATACAGAAAAAAATTGTTTGAAGATAATGGGATTTATAACTCTCATGTGGAGTTCTTCCATCTTTAAAGCATGTTGGTAGGTTGAGGGCTCCCTTTTCTCCCTTTGAAATCTCCAAAACCACTTTACAAACATTGATTGTACTGAATAAATTTTTATTGTCTCCAATAGCATTGTCCATTGTTAAAGGTTTTGTAATGATATTAAATATTTACCGTCTGATTTGAATATAAAACCTTTAATAATGGAGAATTGCATCATTTATATATATTTAACTTTTACGGTGTATTACCTTTAAATTGAAAATCAGAAAAAAAACTCCTAAGTTGCTACTTATTAACAGATTAAAATCAAATAATCCGGTACACCATGTGTAATACTGTAATAAGTTTTTGTTTTTTTTTTTGTTTTTTTTTTTTGTTTTTGAGGTAAAACCACTGGTTGATTATCATTTCGGTAAGATTGCTCTGACCATCATCAGGCGATTGATAAAAAATGACTTCTGTTGGTCTTAAATAGAGATGAGATGGTAAAGTAATCGGTCGGTGATCTATTGTTTCCCTTGAAAACAAAGAAGGTGTAACCTTATAAAATACCAGTTCTATCTAACCGTCTGAATTGTACCTTTAATTTTTGTATTGATGTCTTGTTTATTCGTGTGCCTCGTTAGATGAGTTGATAATTAAATTTGATCTTTTTAATTGAGCAATTCTGTATTTGTATTTAATTTGTTTATTTTTTTCTTTACCTTAAAATATCACAAGGAGTTGTGCCACATGGAGTTGCTCATTTTTAAAAACATCAAATATAAAATTGTTAACTTCAAATAACAACAAACCAAAAAAGTGGGTTTTTGGTTCCTATGCTTTCAAGCAAAGGAACCTTTAGTGTGTATGTATGTATGTGACATGTATGTTACGCTGTTTTTCGTAAACAGGCAAAAGCGACTTTCCAGATATCTGTTTGTTATGAACGTCCGTACCCAGGTAAAACTGGATATGATGTCGTGTCCTATTTAATAATTTTCTATTTTGACAAATATTAAAGCCATAACTAATGAAAGACAATATCCCCATCCCTTAAAAAGACTAGTAAACTGTATAAGAGGAAAACATTTATGGAATGTTGTTTAATTTCATTGTCCAACTAACTGTCTTAAATGTGATGGATTGGATTCTAGGGACTTTCCTGGGTAGTATGGACAGGAAACTTTAAACTCCAAAAGCTTCAATTTTATACTGTGGTTTGGATAAGGTTCACAGCATAGAATTGTGTTGTGGTTGTTGTGGTTTGATAAAAACAAACTTGATACTTGACAGGATAATCCTTTTGCAGCTTCTATCGGAAGCTAGACTACGTGTGTACAGTACGGTATTGTGAAACCATTGTTGACTCCGACCCATAGTTAATGTAGGGCCCCCACCGGACAGGTCAACCCCCCCCCACCTAATCAAACAGGGCAGTTGGACTAAAACAAATATAAGAATAGGTCCATGCCAAGTCAAACACATTTCTGGCCATCCAAAGGTTCCTATTCTTAAAAATATCTCATTTGGAAGGGGAACACCCTCTAATCTTCCACAAGCTCCGGCCTACGAGCTCTAGGCCCCCTGTCGGACATCTCGGCCCCTAGAAAATATATCCTACAAGCGCCACAGCTACTACACCTTTTTATCATTGACACTAAACAAGCAGAATAAAATTTTTTTGCTTAAATAGCGCATTATGTTAAAGCCTCGTTGCGCTTAACAATAAAAATGAAACTGCCGGATTAACACTTGAGGTCTCCCTGGTTTCGTTTGTTGCCATGTTTACATCACCACAAATACAGTAGTGCAATACTTCACAAATACCCGCATAGGAACCTTGGCCCTCGCAGAGGTCTGGTTTTCTGATATACAGAAGGAAACTTGAATTTTCAAAAAATCCTTTAAATTACCAGCTAATATAAAGGTCCGCAAAAGTATATAGGAACTGCTTTATTTATTCTTATACGTCTGATAATTTACGAAGAAAATGTTATTTTAATTTTCCATAGAGATATTTTAGTCTTCTAAGCGATTTAAATATTTAGTTACATAAAGGTGTTTTAGCGTATCACACACGGTAACTCTTTGATATTTGATGATGATAGTGGATTATGTGTTATCAACCAATACTCCTGCTTACGCTCTCACAATGTCATTGGAATTTGGAACTGTATTTTGTAATTATAGATTTGAAAACCTTGAGTAAACCAGATGTACGTGTCAGAATATATTGCAAAGTTCAGAGAAATTTGTCAAAGACAGGAAATTAAACTTATTTTTGTTAATATTTAAATAAAAAAAACCAACAAAAGTATACTATGGAACGCCAAGCAAATAGGTAATATGGAATTCCATTGGTGCCGAAATCGATTTTTTTCAAGCATTTTCACGGATTAAGACAAAGTTTAGGGAGTGGAATCCAGTCTATACAGTGCTTAAATTTTTTATAGCGCCAATTCCAAATTATATGATGAAAGGCGCTAAGCGTTATTACCTTTGGTACATTTTAACACGTTTTCTGTCATCAGATTGCTCAGATAGGCTTACTGATGCACACACACAGTATCTGAAGACAGTGGACCTTTCCGGGTGTCAAACAAGCTTCACAAGTAAACCCAATCAGAACAGAGCCAGGGAATACACGATTGTCACACAATAGGGAGATTTTGCAACCTTACGAAAACGAATACGAATACGTAATTGTCATTATCGTCATTCGTGCCTAAAACAATATTGACAACTTGCTGTGAGCTGAATATGATCCTTGATTCATGCAAAAGACGTGAATAGCCGACGTTGTGACAGATATGCTACTGTATGGGATGGGTTGTCTAAAAATTTGATGACGTAACCGTAACTGTTAAGTTGGTTATAGGTTAAACCAGTAATAGGGAGATTTTGCAACCTTACGAAAACGGTAACGAATACGTCATTTTCGTTATCGTCATTCTTGCCTAAAACATTATTGATAATTATGCTGTACGAGCTGAATATGATTCTTCATTTATGCAAAAGGCATGAATCGCCTACGTTGTGACCGATGTGGTACTGTTTGGGAAGGGGTGTCTAAGAAAATTATGACTCAACCGTACTCGTCATCGTAAGCTT
>NW_022706584.1:0-585 GCF_011630105.1 Anneissia japonica
CGCCGTTCTCAATGTGTACGGATGCCCACCGAAGCGACTGTTCAGAGAGAATCGAAAATTACCAGGGGAGAACCAATGCTGCTACAACGCCCGAATAATTCGCGCTCACGAACATTGGTTGGGCAAGCAGGACAGAAAATTTCTGCACGACCAAGTGGTTGCCGAGCTTCAACCGGATCCGGCCGATCTGCTGTTCGCTTTCTCCCTGGTGAATCCGCTGGTTCAGACCGAACAATTGGTGGTGAGGACGTTGGTCGATCAGATGGTGGATCCGGCGGAACCGACGGTCTCTCGCGATGCGGAAACGCATTTTGCATTGCACTGCAAAACCGAAGACGCTCTACTGTCCACCGTCGAGAGGAAGACGGGTGTCACCCGAAAACGATGCAAGGACATGCTGTCGGCTATGCAGAGCGGAGACAAGAAGACGTTTCGAATGGTCGACGAGGACGGACGCAAGCAGATGTTGCTGTTGAGCAGCGTGGGAACCGAAGCGTACTTGGCGGCGCACGACGACAGATACCGGGAAATTTCGAACCTGATGATGAAACGAATGAACGACGCCAGATCCGGTCGGCTGTTCGA
>NW_022706585.1:0-1052 GCF_011630105.1 Anneissia japonica
ACACTGAGTGATATTGTGTCCATGGATGACAGTGTCCATAAATAATTCAGAAAATGAATTTGATGTTACACAATATGTTCCATCATTACTATTCCATGTGATATCGGGTAAGTTGAAATCACCAAGTATCAACAAGTTATGGTAAGGATAGCTTTAAATGGCCTTATCCAGTGCTTCAACAAACTGTGTTATTGATTCTCTGCCGGAATTTTTTGGTTCCTTGAAATTAAAATCTCAACCCAGATTATTTCACTATTATTAGCATCTTCCAAATGTATAAGCCTCAAGTAAATATAAGAACTGCACAATTTAGGATGACAGGTCCAATGTAATCCGTTTGTATTCTGAAAGAAATAAATAAAAGTTAATTATACATGATGAATGTTCTATATCCATCGAAAACTTATTTGTCAAGCGAAAATTTGATCTGTAATTAACCAGGGCTTACTTTAGTAGTGCCTACCTAAATTCATTATAATGCCAGTAAATTTTAATACTTTGCGGATGCTGTGTCGACGTAAACATTGCTGTAATCATAGACTTGAAGGATCAGCATACTGTAAGCACAGCATAAAGTTAACGCTTACGCCTTTGACGTAACATAAGCTGCTGTGCACATGCTCAATAGATTGTCGTAAGCATAGCCATAGTTACTGCTTACGTCTCGGCATAAGCATAGACACTGCGAAAAAAAAAATACAACACCACACACTTCCTGATATCCGAATCCCATGTGGATACTTTATTACTAAACATAATGCAGAAGGTAGTATAACGCATACACATGCTCCCGTTGGGAGTGGGAGTCTAGCTAGACCCTAGGCCTATGTACTGTACTCACTCCATATTAATATTATAAATGAACATGGGGACCCTGCACCAGTGAACATAATGTGGCAAATTGAGGATGTTCTTTGAATACACAATCGTGACTACTAAAGTAAGGGTACTTTTTAAAAATATATTTTTCAAATTTGGCAATAATAACAATAATTATTATTCAGTGCTGCGCCAATATTTTTTTCATTGTTTTTTAAAGATATATTATATGC
>NW_022706587.1:0-638 GCF_011630105.1 Anneissia japonica
AGTAACTATGGCTTGTTGGTCTAGAAGCATGAATGTAGCTTAGGGTATGAGACACAGTAACTATGGCTTGTTGGTCTAGAAGCACGAATTTAGGTTATGGTGTGAGTGAGAGGTCACTGGTTCAGTTCCTGGACAAGCCCGTTATTTTTGTTTATAAAAAATGAAAAGAGCACAGTCAATCAGCAAAAAAGCACTGTAAATCAGCAAAAAAGCACGGTCAATCAGCAGGGTATTCCTAGAGCTCCCCATCGGAGCTAAAATTTTTTTAAAGTACAATGACAATTAAAATAGAATGAACAGTGTCTAAACACAAATGAATGCATATAAGACCTCTGTATCTATACACAAATGAATATAAGACCTCTGTATCTATACACAAATGAATGAATATAAGACCAGTGTATCTATACACCATTGAATGAATATAAGACCAGTGTTATCTATACACTAATGAATTAATATACGCCATCAGTATCTATATTCTAATGAATGAATATAAGACCCCACTATCTATACACAAATGAATGAATATAAGACCAGTGTATCTATACACTAATGAATGAATATACAACATTAGCATCTAATGAATGAAAATAAGACTTCAGTATCCATAAAATATTAATAAATGAATAAATACA
>NW_022706588.1:0-852 GCF_011630105.1 Anneissia japonica
CCCATCCTTAAAATGTCTATCACCCACCCTTAGTTTTCTATCTACAACCCTGTATGACACATATTTGGATTCAGAAATGTAAATTCTATTCTGCTTTTGACATTAATTGGTTATCAATTAAAATAATTTGAAACAATAATAAATGTGAATTTATTCTGTAATCTTTGAAAGAAAGTGTAAGACACACTTTTCCCCATTGTACAATGTGGCTTCAGAAAATCTCTGAATGGAAAAAAGGAACGCTCCAAATTTAGAGTGCGCATACAATGTAGTAATCTCTTAAATTCAATTTTTTAGGAGTGGGTAATTTCAAGGTGGAAGTGGAATCCATTAGGTTTTTTTCACCAACAACCGATGTCTTATTGAAACAGCCTTTCATTTATCAAGACTTTGCATATAATCTAACAATATCATAAATTATTTTATTAAATTCAATTTTTTATATTTTTACAGGAAATATATATTGGGCACATTTGCCCGGAATTCCAGGGAAAATTATGTGGCCAGTGAAAGCAGTAAAACCTTTTCTTTTTTTTTTGTAACGCTGATCAGGTAGAGTACCGGTAAGTGTGGTTTTAAGTAATATCTTATTCCATAGGCCTTCAGCAGAAGTAGGCTATACAGGTGTTTAAAAAGATGATTTTTCAAATTTTTTAAGGAATTGGCATACTGAACAAATATCTGACTACCCCATTGAAAACAAACATTTTATAACTTTGCTAAATACTGTACTTTCACTATTTAATTATAAAGATGTATTGTCCCTTGATAATGTCAAAAAATCTTTAAAAATATTTTTGAAATGAACTTGCTCATTTTGCAGTAACATACAAATTATTAACTTGAGCATAA
>NW_022706589.1:0-520 GCF_011630105.1 Anneissia japonica
CAGTGTCAGTATAATCTCAGGTAAGCATATGGTTAACATAAGCAAGAATTTAGTCCAATCATCTTAATATCTTCCGACGAAAATTGACCCTACCGGCGTCACCACGGTGTTCTAGGCTATCATTTTTTTCTTTTTCTTTCTTTATTTTTCCTTTTTTCACCTCCCAAAATGGGGGGGCCACCCCGGCCCCCCAAATCCGTCCCTGTATTTTTATATAAAAAAATATTTTAAAACTATATAGGCCTATTAGATTTCTACTACAGAACATTAAAATTAGTGTGGGGGAATATACAATGGAAAAATAGCCAATAAGTCTGACATCAGATATTGTATTTAATGTGAAATGATAAATTGATATCAAAAAGAATGGTATAATATAGGCCTATATATATATTATATATATGTATATATATATATATACACTGTATATGTATTGTGTGTTTGTTGGGGTGTGTAGGTGTATATGTATGCATATATGTGTATATGTATACAGTATGTATTTGTATATATGCATGTGTAT
>NW_022706590.1:0-600 GCF_011630105.1 Anneissia japonica
TTGACGCTGGTGGCGCTAGTGTCTTTGGCGCGATTACGTATCAACTCGCGAAGACACGAAGCGTGCAATAGATGAACCCCGTTCCAGTCCGACACTCGTCCCTTCGTCGCTTCGATTAATTCGCAAGGATCGGGCGCACTCTTGCCCATCGATCGTGCGCATTCGATGGCGGCGCAGGGTATGGCTTCCAACGACCGACACCCGAACTCGTACATGCATATGGCACATTGCTCGCGTTGAAACCGAACCACCTCGTCGGCGTACGAGCTGTCGCTTTGAACGTCGTACTCGATTCCAATTCGCAATCCTTCGGGTGGAATTTCGACTATCTTCGGCGCCCCCGGCAACGGTTCGTAAGCGTTACATTCTTCAACTTTTACAACCGCCATCGAAGGATCGGAGCGTTCGTACATTCGCTTGGCGAACATGTGATTAAGTTGTCCCGACCGATTCAAATTGAAGAATTTAAACACGTGGGCGAATATGGCGACGAACGCTCGTCTGCGAACCTCGTCTTTCTCGATGTCCACGACATGCGGCAACTGACCGTAACAGTAGTTGAACGCAGCATCCGTTCCCGCTTTCGAAAGTCTGAACTGT
>NW_022706591.1:0-1007 GCF_011630105.1 Anneissia japonica
AGGGTTGGGTAAGAATTCCTTAAAGGATTTGTTAACTTGGGGAATTTTGTTAGCTAAAGAGGGTCTGATTTCAACGAAGTAGTCATTAAATGCAGATGCAATTGTTGTGGGATCGTTAGTTTGTTCACCGTTACAATTGAAATAGGGATTTGTTTGGTTATTGGGGTTTGTTTTTTTTATCAGCAGATTTATAGTATTCCAAGTAGACTTGATATCATTTTTGTGTTGGAGAAATAAATTTTTGTAGTAGGTAGCTTTGGTAATTTTAATAAGTGAATTTAATTTATTGCGAAATTGTTTGTATTTGGTTTCATTTTTGGTAGATGGGCAATGAAGGAATTTTGCATAAAGTTTTTGCTTATATTTAATAGAGTTGAGAACGCCGTTGGACATCCATGGTTTTAGCTTATGTGATTTTTTTTTACATTTTTGAATGGGAAATTCTCTTCATAGAGATTTTTGAATATGTTTTCAAAATTATTATAGGCTTCATCGGGGTCTTGCACATCAAGGACTTCAGACCACTGTTGGTTACAAATATATTGGCGAAAATTCTCTAAAGTTAATGGATTAATATTTCTAAATCTAGGTATTACTTCCCTATCTGAGTCATCTGCACCATTGGATGGGTGAGCAATATTCGATAGATAGGATATGTTAAAAACAGGGAGATGATCACTTATGTCACTGTATAATAAACCACTGAGGTTAGGGCAATCAAACATGTTGGTAATAATATTGTCCAGCAGGCTAAAAGAAGTATTTGTAATACGGGATGGTCTATGAATAAGGGGGAGATAATGATTACTAAATAATGGGCATCGTTGCTAGATTCATGTTTAAGTATATCGATGTTAAAGTCCCCAAGAATATAAGCATATTTATTTTCACAAGACAGTTTGGCCATAATACTATCAAACTGATCAATAAATTTAGCAGAGGCAAGGGATGGAGCTCGATAAAGGGTGCCAACAATAATATTTTTGTGATTTGGTTGAATGATTTCG
>NW_022706592.1:0-549 GCF_011630105.1 Anneissia japonica
TCCACTCTTTATATCAAACTTTGCTATTATTCATTTAAAAGCAGAATTGATTTTGAATTTTTATTTGTAATGGTTACGAATTTATACAGTAGTATTTTTCATTTGGGAAACAATTTGCTTGTTTCTCCATGTCCTCTCACTGGTAATTTTTTGATAGGCCCTATCGGTGTGTTCACGGATTAACATGATAAAATGCCTTCAAATTAGTCTACTAGGACGTAAGAAAGCCAATTTTTCGGGGAGTTCGGCCCGTGGACCCTGACCGGGGGCCCTTGCCGGCCCCTGGCCCCCAGCCTGGTTGCTCGTTGCGCTCGCAAATCGAACCCCCCCCCCCATTCATAAAGGTGGATACGGGCCTGTGCAGTAGTATGTATTAAAAATTAATTACGTAACATAATCGAATAATACAATACCAATAAAAACTCGTAATTTAGTTGAAAGTGGTTTCAACACACTTTACCCGCTAATTCAAATGAAGAAGTATTTTCAGCATGAAAAACCAGGAAATTAAAGCGTGGAAATAAAATTATAAGCATATTTATTTAAGAG
>NW_022706593.1:0-771 GCF_011630105.1 Anneissia japonica
GTCGGTGAAAAGATGGTTAATGGAAGGATCCTGTTGGATGATAGGGAAATCCTTCCGAATAGAACAGGCAATAGTTCGGTTGAGGGGGTAATAGTTTAAGACAATGGGGATACGATTATTGTTAGAGAGCTTCGGCTTGTACTGGAGGAGGTCTTTGCGGGGTTTAGAGTGGGCTTTCTGTATCGGATGCTTGATTAATTTGAGGGGGTAGCCAGCAGTGAGAAATTTACAGGTAATAGCTTGAATATGGTGAGCATAGTCAAGGGGGTCCGAGCAGATACGTTTTATTCTAAGGCATTGACTATATATACAATAGAGGACTTCAGAGATTTAGGATGAGCGCTGGAGTAGTGAAGATAGGAGTGACAGTCAGTGGGTTTAACATAAAGTGAAGAACTGATAGTGCAGTTAGAACATTTAATGAGGACGTCAAGAAAGGGTATTTGGCAGTCAGATAGTTCAACAGTGAACTTAATGGTATTGTGAAAGCTGTTAGCATGAGTGATAAAATCAGTGAGTGAGGCGTGGCCGTGAGTCCATATGAAGAAAATATAATCAATGTAACGTGAGTAGTGAAGGGGCTTAAGAGGGAAGGATGATGAGTTTGTGCTCGATGTTGGCCATGAAAATATTGGCGTATGAAGGGGCCATTTTAGTATCCATGGCCGTACCCTGAATCTGTAAGTGCTTACCATTGAATGTGAAATTGTTATGGGTTAGGATGAACTTGATGATGGATGATCAGGGCCGGCGGAACGTTTTTCAAAGTGG
>NW_022706594.1:0-3499 GCF_011630105.1 Anneissia japonica
CCGTGAGCACGGAAATGTCACAAAGAGTGACTCCTGACTGTCAGGAACACAAAATATGTAACAATGCCTAAATTCCAGC
Source organism: Anneissia japonica (assembly GCF_011630105.1). Classification (NCBI taxonomy): domain Eukaryota; kingdom Metazoa; phylum Echinodermata; class Crinoidea; order Comatulida; family Comatulidae; genus Anneissia; species Anneissia japonica. The sequence continues at coordinate 80 of NW_022706594.1, forward strand.
TTTAGTATGTGCTGTGTGCGTGGAAATGAAGGTACGGCGGGTAAATTATGGAAAGTTTTGAAATGCCGAAAATGACCCGAAACGTTCTTTAAACTATCTGAATAGCAATATGGAGAATTTTCAAATTTTAACAGACACGCACGTCACCATGTGTGCGTGTACAGTAATAGCACACGAAATTAAACATTGTCAAGTGTATTTAAAACCGCCTGTTAGTCGGTAATGCCACACGAACTTTCGAATGAGAGATAAAAGGGCTCCAAAAATTCATTCTTTTTGACCATGATGGCGTGATCAAAATGAAAAATAAAGAAACACGTCCGAAAGAGAATTGATTTAGCTATAACATACTCACAGGTGGGAGACAAAAAATCAAGATAAGCGAGTACGTTTAAACGAGTATAAAAAGTAATAACGTCATAAATAAAAATTTAATTTTTTCTTAAATCAAATGGTACTATGATGACGTCACAATGTCCGATCAGCAAATATGATCTATAAAATCGTATCTACAACTCATGTGCTTTCAGAATATGTAATAAAAATTGGGGGTCACCTTTCATCCTATGGAGCTATAAGTGATTAACAATATTCATGGTTTTATGCATATGTAAATGTTGACGCACGCGTAAGCGCACGTTATGTCGCGCGAACGGAAAATTAGGGTACCTGACATTCAACTTTGACCTGAAGATTATGCTCACCTAATATGATTCAGAAATGACGAATGGTTAAGATAATATGGGCTCATCAACGTTTTGAGGAAAGAAAGATGAAGGGGGTCAGAAAAAACATTTTTTTACCCTAATGATGTCATCAAAATGTAAAAAGAAGTCAAATATATTGAAGAGAATTGTCTCAGCTATTAAATACTCAAAGTTGGAAGACGATCGATTAAGGATAAGCGAGATACGCTCAAATGCGTATTTTCAAAAATGACGTCATAGCTATAATTCACTTTCTTTGATTTCAGATGCCAATATGATGACGTCACAATGTCCGATCAGCCATTTTGATCTATAAAATCATATTTACAACTTATGTGCTTTCAGAATATGGAATAAAAATTAGGGGTCACCTTTCAACCTAAGGTGATATAACTGAATGAAAATAGGCCTCATTTTAGCATAATTTCACTGTATAGAGCACATATACAGTCAAAGATACCTATGTTTGATGCGCACGTACGGTATTGCTATTGGCCAAAAGATGACCAAAAAGATTGGAAGTTTGTGAAGAAAATGTCAGGAACCCAAAATATGTGAAAAAAACATCATATCTAGCTTTTGTACGTGCTGCGCACGTTAAAATCCGCGCGCGTAGTGGAAAATTTTAAAAAAATTTGAAATGCTTAAAATTGCCTAAAACGTGCAATAGTTTAGTCAAAAAGTGATTTTGAGCATTTTGAAATTTTGACGCACGCGTACGCGCGCGTAGTGGAGCGCACGCGTAAAATTAGGGTACAGTACATTTAACATTAACCCAAAGTTAATACTCACTTAATACGATTTCGAAATGGCAATTGGTTACGCTGATATTATCGATAATGTAAAAACGCAAAACAGCGCGTAGATGACGTCACGCATGCCTGAGCGCGTTGAAAAGCTTACCATGACTATTCCAGACAAAGCCAAATGTTCGTTGACAGCAATTGTGCGTAACTCGTGGCAGTTTTTGAGATATCGTGCGAACAAAAAAGGGGAGAAAGAAAGAAGAATAAACTAGATTTGAACTCGTCACTGAGGACGAGTTAGGTGATCCGCCGTACTTTGAACCTCACGAAGCACGCACGGTTCTGATAGAAAAAATATTATATGCTAAAATATGCTCTATTTAAGAGTGATTTTGAGCATTTTAAAAGGAATTTTAAAGGAAAAGAGTAATTTTGAGCATTTTAAAGACTTAAGAATGTGTACACATACGTCTTAACGTCCTTGCGCACGGTAGTATTATTACAGTGTCACAATCCCAACACATGTAACCGAAACGTAAGTTCCAGCTTTAGGACGTGCTGTGGGCGTGGAAATGAGCGTACGGCGCGTAAATTTTGGAAAGTTTTGGAATATTCAAAATGACCTGAAACGTGCTTTAAATTATCTGAAAAGTGATATTAACAATTTTAAAATGTTAACGCACAAATACGAATACCTTATACGACGTGCCTGACGAACCTTGTCAAGTTTAATTTAAAACCCCCTGTTTTAGCTATAACATACTCACAGGTGGGAGACAATCAATCAAGATAAGCGAGTACGTTCAAACGAGTATAAAAAGTAATAACGTCATAAATAAAATTAAATTTTTTCTTAATTCAAATGGCAATATGATAACGTCAAAATGTACGATCAACCATTATGATCTACAAAATCGTATTTACAACTCATGTGCTTTCAGAATATGTAATAAAAATTGGGGGTCACCTTTCATCCTATGGAGCTATAACTGATTAAAAACAATCATGGTTTTATGCATATATAAATGTTGACGCACGCTTACGCGCACGTAAAGTCGCGCGAACTGAAAACTAAGGTACCTGACATTCAACCTTGACCTGAAGATTATGCTCACTTAATATGATTCAGAAATGACGAATGGTTAAGATGATATGGGCTCATCAAAGTTTTAAGGAAAGAAAGATGTGGGGGTCAGAAAAAACAATTTTTTGACCATGATGACGTCATCAAAATCTAAAAAGAAGTAAAATATATGAAAGAGAATTGTCTCAGCTATAACATACTGAAAGTTGGAAGACGATCGATCAAGGTTAAGCGAGATACGCTCAAATGCGTATTTTCAAAAATGACGTCATAGCTATAAATCACTTTCTTTGAATTCAGACGCCAATATGATGACGTCACAATATCTGATCAGCCATTATGATCTATAAAATCATATCTACAACTCATGTGCTTTCAGAATATGTAATAAAAAATTAGGGTCACCTTTCAACCTAAGGAGATATAACTGAATGAAAATAGGCCTCATTTTAGCATAATTTCACTGTATAGAGCACAAATACGGCCAAAGATACCTATGTTTGATGCGCACGTACGGTATTGCTATTGGCCAAATGATGACCAAAAAGATTGGAAGTTTGTGAAAAAAAATGTCAGGAACCTAAAATATGTAAAATATCGTAATTTCTAGCTTTCGTACGTGCTGCGCACTTTAAAATGCGCGCGCGTAGTGGAAAATTTTAAAAACATTTGAAATGCCTAAAATGGCCTAAAACGTGCAATAATTTAGTCAAAAAGTGATTTTGAGCATTTAAAAATTTTGACGCACGCGTACGCGCGCGAAGTGGAGTGCACCCGTCAAATTAGGGTACAGTACATTTAACAATAACCCGAAGTTAGTACTCACTTAATACGATTTCGAAATGGCAATTGGTTACGCTGATATTATCGATAATGTAAAAAC
>NW_022706595.1:0-883 GCF_011630105.1 Anneissia japonica
TAAATAGAGATATCTTAGTTTTAAATAGAGATATCTTAGTTTTAAATAGAGATATCTTAGTTTTTGATAAAGATATCTTAGTTTTCAATAGAGATATCTCTATTAATAGAGATATCTCTATTAACAGAGATATCTCTATTTAAAACTAAGATATCTCTATTAAAAACTAAGATATCTCTATTAAAAACTAAGATATCTCCATTTAAAACTAAGATATCTCTATTTATGATTAAATGACAACTCGGCTCGCCATAGTGTTCTGTTTAGAAGTTAAAGAGCAGACTTCCTTATGTTGTGGTCACATTAGAATGTAATATCGTTAAAGACCGTTCAACAAACAATTTAAACATCAACATTTTAGGTTAAACTTTCCAATTCGGTGTATGCATATTACGTAGGCCCTAATATTTTGGATATATGAGATTTTCATGACAGTCGATCATGTACTGATCATATAAATTGTGGACAATTACTGTTGTCTGACTGTATGTGCACTGAAAATGTGACGACGACGATAATGTCGCCAGACACCCAACTAACTCATGCCTCGGTTGATACTTTACTTTAATTTAGTTGTAAAAATTAGTGGGGTCAGAGAGCATCCAGTACTCCAGCCCCACTATTATAGGACTATTTTAAATTATGGGAACAGGGACGTATCCAGGGGGAGCCGTGGGAGCCGCGGCTCCCCCCCCCCCTTTTGTACACAGTGTTAAAATTTTAAAGCTTGTTCTTGAGTCAATACAAATTCTTTCCTGGGATCACTAAAAATGAATACTTCTAAAAAATGTAAATATGCATCAGTATACATTATACATGGCCTAATAGAACACATAGGCCTAAGCGTGATTTAAAAAAATCTTAAATCCATAAATCTCAGGCC
>NW_022706596.1:0-259 GCF_011630105.1 Anneissia japonica
GGAATTCCTGCCAGGATTTCGAACACGCGTCCACGACTTGGTGTAGAGTCTTGGCCGATATCGCGTTCGAGGAAGTCGCCGAATGCGTCTTTGCGACGTCAGCGGGTACAGAATTGAGCAGGACGTTCCTGACGAGTACGTCGAGCGCGTGGGTCGCCTGTTCGACTCCGGAGTAAGACTTCGCGTTAAACTCGCACGCCAGCATGCTCCTCTCGTCTCCCACGTCCTCCGTGGCGACGTCGGGAAGACCGTGCATCCC
>NW_022706596.1:313-679 GCF_011630105.1 Anneissia japonica
GCGCAAGGTCGGCGAGAAGCTTCTGTTCCTTGTCCACGGCGGCGGCCTTTCGCGCGTCGCTCAGTAGGGAAGCTGCTCGCGGAACTCCGATCGTTCTCGCGTGGACGAGATTTTCGACAGCCGCACCCGTCACGAGATCTTCGTCCTCTTCGTAGTCGGCGTCCGGAGTCTTTCGCTCGTCCCTGGGACCGGTCACGGTGAAGTTCACGGCAGAGTTTCGGACTGCGGCCAGGTTGTAGTCGGTAAGCGCCCTGACGTTCTCGTGACAGACGGCCAGGTAGGACACGGCGCTTTGAAGTTTACCGTCGACGCTCGGACTATGTACGATCGTGACGGCGAGCGCTTCCTCGGTCATGACGGACCTGA
>NW_022706597.1:0-950 GCF_011630105.1 Anneissia japonica
CAGTACTTTATCATGTGTACAGAGCTTTAGATAAAAATAATAAACTATGAACAAATATTATAATATATATTACAGATACTTGATGTTGCGCAGACCTTCTAAAGACGTTTTCTGATCTAACCGAATATCTACCGTAAATTGTGATTACTCTTCAACCCATGGGTTCTGTCATAATTTCTATATTCTATAGAACCGCCAGTACAAAGATAAATTAAAGGCGATCGCATACAATAGCTTGATGATTGCTCAAGAAGCACTTGAATTCGAGGCCTTAATGGGAAAAATCATTAATTTCAATTATACCTGAATACTTTGTGCTCTCGTCTAAGTGGCTTGTTTAAAAGCAAAATCATTCTCAAAGGAAATCCATAGGTATGTAAATTAGCCTTCTCCAGGGTAGTTACCTAGACTGACAGAAGCTACCCAAGCAAATGACAATCAGTGCATGATTTAGATACAGAGCCTGTGATTGGCCAGTTGAATTGGAAGGTTCTATTATCAAATAGGGTATAGGAGAGGTAGAGTATTATTAAAATATTTAGGGGTGTAACATAACTCAGCCTCAAGCTAGAAAACCAAAAGGCCAATTAAATTTATAAATGGTAAATGTTTTAACTTTTATCAGATTAAGTAGAAAATAAATCAAAATGGTTTAACAATAAATGTTCGGTACTTAAGATATGTGATATAACGAAAAAAAAACATTTAAGCTTATATAATAATAAATTATTTAGTATTTCATATAAAAGAGAATGAATAAACTACTTCAAAGGTCTTTACTGTGGGTCTTCATAAATAGTATATATACTGATGGATATAAATAATTTATACATGTATACATAATATATATGTGTATATGTATGTGTGTATGTATGCGTGTATCCGTGGGTGTATGTATTTGTGTGTATGTGTATGCATGCATCATGTATATACATATATAATGTGTGTAT
>NW_022706598.1:0-397 GCF_011630105.1 Anneissia japonica
TTAAGATTTCATTTGAAATAGACCTTGATGAAAAAACAATAAAAGAATTAACTGTCTTGAAGATGATAGGCAAGAACAATCTTTACAATAAAATTCAGTATTTCAATAATGAGAATTAAAACAATACTAATTAAAACTGTCAATATGTTCCTATATTAATTAGTATTGTTTCAATACGTAACTATACTGCATAATAATACATTGGTTTATAGAATCATATAAAGGAAATCAAAGCCTAATTTTCAGCCAAATCTGCATGGAAATCAGCACTTATTTTTCCAAATGCGCAAACGGATTTCTAGGCATAATTTTGTATAGAAATGTATTCCCTGTGCAGCCTGCAGGCCTTACTTTTCAGTCCGGGGGAGGGCTTTCCCTGTCGCCTGTGTTAGGCCTG
>NW_022706598.1:410-2507 GCF_011630105.1 Anneissia japonica
GGGAGCCTAGGCCTAGCTAGATAATTAAAAAGTGGTAGGCCTACGCCTATCATAGCCTATGTGTGTATATACAATCTGAACCACACCACAAACGATGAGAGTTGTCTGTTGTTCTAGGCTTAGTCTGTATATTTCATGCACCATTCAAGCTTTGCAGGCAAGCACGTACCACGTGCTGTTCTGGTTTTTGTTGTCGAGAGTAGGTAGGCAGGCCTGGGCGCTACCCAAGGCTAGACCTAGACTAGGCCCTAGCCTAAGCCTAGAGAAAGAAGGGAAAGTGGGCCTAGCTAGGCCTAGCCTGGAAAAAGACTCAGTGCATTGAAAATCCTTAATTAAAATTCAACTATTGTGTACAACAATGAAAACAATGTGGAATAAAGATGATAGACGGTTGCCAAATCAAATGTTGACTCAACCGAAAGGCAACTTACGATACTTCAGATGTTTACGTTTCTGTGTCGAACATGTGCATCGCCATGTTTTTAAAATTATAGAGGGCGGACAGCTCAATATGATTTGTCTCTTTTTATTTATATTGTACAATATTGGGTCGCGAAAAAGAAATTGACGGGTCACATAATCTCTTCAGATCGTGAAAACTTTACCTAACACGAACGAAGGCAAACGAAATTAAATTACAGTAAACGAAAGTGCAATTTTAGTGTGACAAGTGCGTCTTTAATACTTTTGTTATGCGTGCGTTATCACAGTTTCATGTTAAAAATATACAAAACATTTGTACTTCAGGATGACAACTTTAAAGTATTAGTTTTGTTCATTTCAATGTGTTAAGCTTTCAGCTGCAAATTATGAGGAAACATTTTAAAATTTAATGTGTCTGTGTGTTCGCATAACCCACAAATCTCTTTAAACACTAGAAATTTATAATAAAATGTCTGTACACCATTAATTTTTAAAATTCTTTTAAAAAAAAAATGATAACTTACGTGGTTTTGTTAAAAAAGTGTATTTCAAAGATTTTTTCCCCCCATTTTTTGGGTTTTACATTGTGATTTTGTGGGTGATAATATCTTTAAAAAAAAAAAAAAGAATCAAGTGGGTGGTTCTTCCTGCTCTCGCGCGTAAGACGGACGTTTTATTGACTTGGGTTCGATGGGTCGCGTCTGGGTGCTTGACATATGATTTGGGTCGTGGGCTAAATAGGTTGCGGAATGGGGATTTAGAGGGTTAGCTTTGTGTTAAAAGATCGGTCATATGGTTCTGAAAAAAGTCAATTTCTTCTCGTTGGCTATATGATGTATGTCGTAATATGTTACGACATACCGTAATATGAAACGCCATTCTGGGGAGGGTGTTGGGGTTGCCTCCCCTCTTAGTCTCAGACAGTGTTCGTCGGACCAATCAGAAAGAAACCAAAGTTATCTTGTCGAAACCTATGAACTCGTACAGTGCAAGTCGGTCATGATATAATATGCGTCATACGTCACAGATAATTAAGAAACGTCAATATAATAATTACTTTACAGTATCCAGAACTAAAGCTTCCTGATTGTACAGTCGCAAAACCGACCCTACCTCCAACTTTAATATTAATAATCACAACACAACGAAATATTGTAGTTATTAGACTGTTTATTAAAAACAGTACAAACAGTTAATATATTTTATCAAATAAAACGTGCAGATGTTGTAGAAACAATATATTCTCACAGCATGCATTTTATGAAAGATGATCTTCGAAATAACAGCTGGTGCAGAATGGACTTCTAATGGTTAGAGACGCTTAATATTAAACAGTTTCTAAAACATTCACCTATTATACAACTGTAAAGTATTTAATTTTTTTCTTTCCAATAATATTGTAAAAAAAAGCAGCAAACACAATTTATACAATTTATGTTACAGTCTTGGTACTAGTTATGTTGAAAAATACAACTTAAAATCTAAAATACATTTCATTTTTCCCTACCAACTAATTTGTCTCTAATGTACCGTACGTAGGCCCTATATGTGAACGCAACATTTTTTTGTTGTGTAAAGCAACACTTTAACCATTTGTCAAATATAAATCCGTATTTTTCAAATATAAACAAATTATTCTCATTGATTGAAAAAAAAGCACCAAACGAATCTGAA
>NW_022706599.1:0-820 GCF_011630105.1 Anneissia japonica
CATATAATGAGCAACTGTGAAATTATTAACTGATAAAATGTCGGTAATATTTGACATCATATAATACTGGTATATACAATACCGTATATTATTGTGGAGAAGTGAGCTTAACTTTGCATCTTGTCCAGTCTTTGTCTTGTATTATTTAAAGCAATCGAGTTTCTATTAAAATTCATTTGAGGGGCGTGGAAGAAGGTAGGCCTATACCAAAATACTGTCTCTGCGACAGGATAAAAAAGATGAATTTATTGAGATATAAACAATTGATCTCTGGTCATTTCTCTTCAATCCAGTTTTATCATTTTATTTCTCAGTCCCTCTTAAACTTTTTTTTCAAAAATAATTTGGCGCAGTGATAAGGGTCTACGCTTCAGATAGATGGGCATGTAGGCCTATATTGTTATGTTAATATTGCTTTTATATTCCAGTTATTTTCAGTACGTGATGAAGTTTGCAGTTACAACTTTACTCATTCTAGCATACTTTGCTTCCCGTAAGCATTGGACTAATGGACCGTCATATTATGACTATACTGATTATAGTAAACCGGTCTTGACTGAGTACGACGGTACAGTAGTTAAATCTTTGTTTCAAAGTTTTCATTCAAAACAAAGTTTTGAATGAAGTCTTCTCCATTTAAATTTCAATTTATTTCAATCACAAATAGCAGTAAAAAGACTTAAGCAATTTAAGGTGAGTGTAAAAGACGCCGGTAAAAATATACTAGAGCCCTGAAATTAGTAAAGTAACTTTGTATTTTGTTATAGAATTTCTGTGGTTATGCGAAGTCCATTTGTTGTAGATCCAGGATTTCGAAAAT
>NW_022706600.1:0-2085 GCF_011630105.1 Anneissia japonica
CTGTCATAATAAAATCTGTATTATTATAATAATATGTATTAATAATTACTGTACTATGTTAATTTAAAATGCTAATTTTGTGAAGGGTTAAATTCAAATGCACAATGCAAGAGCTCTGTCCAGATTATGAAATTTTCTTTTGACAAAAAAACTGTTGTATGCCCATATAGCGTCATGATGTGCCTATATATGGTCATGATGTGCCTATATATGGTCATGATGTGCCTATATATGGTCATGATGTGATGTCATCATGACCATATTTAGGCATGTCACATGTTTTTATATAGTCTGGACATGTTATTTACTCATAATTATCTACGGAAGCATTATGCATATAATTTTCGTTTTCTCTTCACTCTCCGATGTTCAGTGTCCTCTTCATCTAGGTCTACAATTACTTCTTTGCCTACCTGGACCATTCGATATTAATTATACGAATACAAGGATAGTAATAAAACAATGAACTCGTAATCCTATGCATTGCAATGGCCTTTTGCTAAGTTTAGTTGGAGCAATGCACCCGCTACGTCATCACAAATTTAATTTAGAGCGTCTACGTAACGGAACGTGCACGAGATTCGTAATTTTCGTAATTTTTTTTTATGGAATACGAGTATTATGTTACTTATTAGTATGCTAAATCAGATCTCAAATTATATCAAATCGGTAAACTTCTCCTTTAAGGGCATATTTAAATATAATTGTAGAGGTAGATGACGTACTTTGTAGTGCAATACTTGAGGAAACCTGACTATCGTAAAAAATGTGTATTTGATATTTGAAAAAATAGTGGCAATCAGTAATTTGGTGACAGTGCCTAAAGATTGTTTTTTATCTAAATAATTTTGATACCGGCAATATAATAAATTCTTTATAGTTTGAAAATAATGGAAAGTAATATTATGTATTGTATCATTTTCAGTGGCGTATCTAAAGGTCTTGAAATGGTGGAGGGGGGCGCGAAGGTAAAATGGGGGCTCGATGATCTGTTGAGGGGCGTTAAATCGCAAAATATGGTGATTTTAGGAGATTTTTTTACTAATTGACCTTGATTTTGGGGGGGGGGTGTGGCGAGTAATTTTTGGGGAGGGGGAGTGCGCCCTCCCCTAGATACGCCACTGATCATTTTGTAATATGCATTGAAACTGATTAGAAACAACGCTCTCAACAGCCAAAAGACGCAGAAATTATGTAAAAAACAAGAGAATGAAAGTGGTTGAAGCATAAAATAACTTTTCTAACCAAAGACCAAAGAAAAATCAATTTGAAGCGCATGATTCGTCGGCTCATATTTACATGTAAGCTTATGGTGCCGTGGGACCGAATTATTTATATTTTTCTATGTAGGCTTACCCATTTTTATACTCCTGGGTGGCTTGCCCGTAGAGGCAAAAACATTGTGGACCGCATCGTCGGACTTCAACCCAAGACTCGATTGAAAGCCTAAAGCGTTACCTCTGCATCATTCCATGTGGTTTAAAAAAAAACCAAAAAACCGGGTGTGAGACAAGAATGTTTTGAACTCTGTCCACACTATCAAATATCATGTGGAAGTGTGTGTGATGTAGCTAGGCATATATGGTCATGATGATGAAACTACACCAAAATATGGCCATATCACATGTAGTATATTCCTTACATGTTGTTTGATAGTGTAGGTGCATCCACATCGAATCCGAATTCTCGGATCGGAAAGTTTACCGTACCGATATATGGCCAATGCTTCGGCAAAGCACGGAAAATTCTATGAATGAGAAGTGACCAAAGTGACGGCCAGAAAAAACAGTGCAAAAAGATAGGGAAAATATATGCAAGAAAAAAAAATCAGAACAAAAACAATGGCTTCTTTTCCCAGTACTGCTGGGAAAAGCCAAAAATATAATTAAGTATGTAAATAATAAATAGGCCTATATATTATATGCTTCAGAAACATGTAAAATGTTTTTCATAGAAACGCCTTGAGGGAAGTACAAATATTTATTGAAGATCAAACACGACCAGGCCTCTATACACACTATGAACAATTACCGTTAATTATTGTAAACGGTATTAAATATAGAAGGAAACTACTAGCAGAAAATG
>NW_022706601.1:0-7373 GCF_011630105.1 Anneissia japonica
TGCGCCACCAATAAAGATAAAGAAAAACAAAAAGAAATAACGGAAAACTTTCCGATCCATCACATAATCTTTTGGTGTTACTATTGAGTCTAGTAATTTTTAATGTGATTTTTCTTATGTATTTTAATGTTTTATCAATTCTGGTTGCAATTTTGTATAAAATATTTTTAATATTTTTTCATTATTTAATATATTCTATTTTTGTAAATACATTCATTTCAGCCGTTGGCTGCCGTTTGTATTTCTTTTATACCTGAATATACAAATAAATAAAAATAAACTCCATCCGGCTGAAATGTCGGCGACTAAACTGACAACCCTCTCAATTATGTCTTAGTGGCTGCTGAGGTGAGGTGTTTATGGTCACCCCGCAGTAAAAAAAAAACCCAATAGCTGAAAAAAGGGTGGATGAGCTCCTTGGAGTCATTTGCCAACCATTAATTAGTTTAAAGAATAGGATTACTTTAACGTTATTGTTATTATTGTTATTATGATTATCATTTATTATTTTATTTTATTGTTATTATTTTATTTTTATTTGTATTTTCTCGGTTGGCCTATATTATTTCTGTGTAAAGCGCATAGGGGCAATGTGCAATATGCACTATATAAATTTCATCCAAACAACCATTTATCAGATCTTGATGGTTTTTATGGGTTGTTGAGCAACTTTTAATTCCTTAACTTCATCTCTAATAACATGTAAATCATCCCGTACGCCTCCATTTTATCCTGCTTCGTTTTAAGTTTTTTTTAACAATTCCAGTAAATGTTCAGCAGTGTAATTACACGTGCGACTACTGTGAAACCACAATTTACATAACTCACACTCGATACTACGATCAGAATAAAAAACCGGGCTGCTACAACTATAAAAGAGCTCAGGCGAGTCCTTAGAACTACTCTTACGGAAGGTCCTTTTGGTGCCATTAGCCCATAGCTAAATCCGTTTAAAATCCTGAAAAGGAAACAACAATACACCAAAAATCAAACCGTCAAACTCGACTTGGATACACAAAATATTAGATCAATGATCAATTTTGTAGGAAAACAAATCAGTAAAATGCCAAAATTTACAAAAACAATACCGACTTTCCATCCACGCCAGAAACACGTCATTGAAGCACGGCCTTTACTACTCTACCTATTGTTATTGTTGTGATTGAAAACTAAACATTCCACTTCTAGTACCAAGCACGCCTTTAATATTGTTTTTATTCATAGGCCCTACCGGCAAAACCATGAAACAAACTTATCACCAATCACTGAAACAGAACCTAAACGACCCTAATAGGCCAAAGTATTCAAACCAAGGAACTTTGGAGCAACGGAACTTGACGTTCCAGTAAGATTATATAACTGAGCGAAAAACGAGAACTTCCAAACATCTGAGATCATTGGCGTACAATACATTTTTGACAAACAACGTTGTACAGATAAATCAAAACATATTCTTCTTGCTGCTAAAATGATTAGGCCTACCATAATGACCAGTCACTTGAAATATCGGACCTCAAAAAACCTGTAGTACAGATGAAAAAGCAATACGAAAATATACGATTAAGTATACATGGTATACCCCAACATGTACCAGACAAAGACATAACGTCGTGGGTCGAGTTTTTGGCAAATCCATGTTCTAACTTGCTTAGAAACATTGTGAAAGGTGTCAAGGATAGCGAAACATTCCCGCAACTCAAAAACCTAATCTACTATATCGATTGTAACCCCAACATCAAGTTAATCAACTATTAATTCCTAACCCAGTAAAAGAATCCGAATTAGTAATAAAGTTTCAACTCTTTTACAATGATCAACCTCAGAATTGCATTTATTGCCTCGGCCGCATCTTTTTAGAGATTGCAGGAGCAAGTAAAACCACAGTGGTTCACTGGCCACAAAGTGGATCATGCCAAATCTGCATGACCATTCAGGAAGATCACTGTAAATGAACATGGTGACTCATCAAGAAACTGTCTAAAAGAAAACAAAAATGTGGAAGAGGTTGGAATGTATATTAATTTCATCATTATATTATATAACCCAGTCAAAATTAATCATTTTTATTAAATTTATTTTATTTCTTTATTTGAAAGTTATGTATCCAGGATCCATCTTGATGCTGGTGATAATTTTTGTTTTTATCAATGGCCCTCCTGCACATAAATAACAATGAAAATAAATACAAAGTTTACACATAACAATTTTAATATTATATAATTTATGTTATAAACCAAAAATATTGAAAATTTTAAAAAGTCTCGTATCGAAAAAAAACTTTATGAATACAGTATTTTACAATATAATAGTAAAATTATCAACATAGCATATCATATTTCATTTAATTTCGATTTAAAAATGAACAATGTTACTAATCAATGATTTTGAATATCACATTTTAAAAAATAGCTTGTTTGGTATTTGGTCCTAAAACTGTTTATATAGTAAAAGTGTGAATATGAAATGATATTTGGTTCGAAACTCTTGCCTCTTGGTAAATCGCAAAGAATTCTCCACGGCAGTAAAACTAGGGATCTCTGCAACAACATTAAAAGTGTTTGAGTTTCTAGTGGCGTATCAATAATAATCGGAAATCATTTCAATGTCGTTATAAAAATGAGAGGGGCCATACCACACATGAATGTGCATTAAAAACGAAAGGTCACTTCGATCTTCAAATGATATCCTACAGCTTTTATAATCGAAAATGTTGGTTTATAATTCTAGCAAATTCGTTCTACTGATGAGTGTAGATTTAGATCATGTCTTCATTGTAACCGATTTCCTCCTTTACATATTATATGTAAACACCACTTTCTCTTTTTCGAGTTATCTTTCCGTTTCTGTTTCACGCATTTCTCAATTACGTACAGCAGAAATTCGTTTCATATAAATTACAGTATTATCTGTATCAGATTTAACCAAGTTTCTGAGATGCTCAGAATGTCTAAATTGCTCTTTTTTTTTTAGTAAGAAATCGAATTCATCTGTTTTGTTTTTAATGTACCGAGTTATTAATATGACCGACTTTGAGGCAGATTTTTTTGATAGATTATTTGCACATGCTTCATACTGACTGATGTCCCGGTGTGGTAATATAACGTGTTCATTGTCATCATCATTGTCGTCGTCATCATCACCATCATCATCATCATCGTAACTGTTACTCTTGTCACTTTTGTTATCATGATTACTATCATTATCATGATTAGGTCCATTAACATTATCATATTATAATTACCACTGCCGTTATCATTACTAAAATTATTACATTTATTATCACCATCACCCTCATTATCATTATTTTTGTCATTAATATTACCATTATCCGCATTACAATCACCATTTTCACCAACATTATTATTGTTATCGCCATCATTGTCATTACCATATTCATTATCAATATCATCGTTATTATCATTAACATTAACAATCTCACTATCATCATCATTTATATTTTAATACATAGAAAAACTATTTTTAAAATTACAAAGCAAAAATGCTAGTTTTTGTTTAATACGTAATTTATGTTGCAGTAAAATATATTCTATAGTTCCTCTCTGTGCCTTAAATTGCCCTGTAAACGGTGCAGGATGTGTAAGGTGTTTCTTTTCTGGTAGCTTTAAGGTTCACGGTCGGTAATGTTTGGTTCCGTCCTTCTGTAGCGCTTTAAGCACCACTGCAGCAAATATGTGCGCTTTATAAATCTAATTAATATTATTACTATTTATCCTGATAAGACTAAATGCTCTCCCGCATTTACAAATTTCATGACATTTTTCTGCATTGACAACGTAAGTTTTGGGTTTCATGTAATTTACCAGTTTCATTTAAAGTTATGAATCACTTTAATTATCATATTTTTTATAATCTGGTAACTTTAATTAATTGAGGCATGTTGTGGCAAAATGGCTAAGTTGTAGCAAAAATTTAAATTCAAGTTATTGGTATTTTCAGATACCTGAGTATGTGATCTTTAAAATGAGAGGTCATTCATTCAAATTGAACATTTCAAGCCTAAGTTATTGGAAAGTGAAAGTAAAGTACTCTTAGAGTCAAGATAAACAGGATTTTGAGTAATTGCCTTTCAAATTTATTTGTGCATACGCTGTTTAATAGAACGAACTATGAAAATAACGTTAAATAAACAATTTGTTAAACCGCTTTCAGAACTAATACTTTGGGATATGATTAATGAGACATTAAACTGTTGATCTAAAGTGAAAAACAAATTTGGGTTTTGTAGCAATTTTTTGAGCTCCCATATTTTATAGCTCATTTACTCAATACTGGACCTGTCTCTTATACACATCTAGATGTGTATAAGAGACAGTCCCACGTCTAACCAAATCCTCTTTATTATGTCCGTTATGACTTACATTTATAGTTAATCAAATGTTACAAGCATTGCAAGCTCTTTCTTTAAAGCAATGAATCCCAGGTAAGTTCATGTATCATCTTTCAGAAATTATTGTTCTGTCTCTAAAGTTTTTTGTACTTTTGTATTTTATCGAAATGTTATTTTAGCAGTGTAAAATTGGTCCATGGCTAATATGTAAAATGAAAACCACCTAATTTTTTTTATTACCTAGCTTTAACAACAAAATATCTGCGTTTTGCCACTTTAATCATTGCAAGAAAAGTCATTGTAACTTTCCAGGAAGTCATAGGTACTTAAAAAATAAACTGGGAATTACCCATATTTTTGTGGTTTGTTGAAGCGTATGAAATAACATTCGACTACGAAATAGCCTAGTAAATTCATTTGAGCCTTAAAAAAGTTATGAACAAATGAAATGATAACGTAAAAGAACTGTTGTATGCTCATAATTAGTCATGATGTGCCTGTAATGTCATCATGACTATATTTAGGCATATCACAATTTTTTGGCAAATATTAGTCTGGATAGGCCTTACTCCTAGAATAAATTAAACTTTACTAGAAAAAAAATTAGATGCGCTTGAATTGTGCCTGCTGCCTATCCCTTTCTAGGTGAGTTAACTAATGCTAAACCACAAAAGTGAACAAAGATTTAAATACTCTCATACATCTAATGTAGGCATTCACATTAAGTTGTAGCCCACACAGAGGACATTGAACGTCGTTGCGATATTTAAGTTTCGACTATGGAAGATATGGAAGCTTATTTCGTTAGATCTCATGGAATTTGTTGTATTCATTTCGAAATTACGGAATTGTAATTTTTCACAACTTTCTTGACGAAGAAGAACTCGCCTAAATCAAAATGCTACCTCCGTGGCCGAATAATTGTATATATAATTTCCAGCGGTGGGATACTGAATATATGACGGAAGAGCTGTTTGGGCTGTCTTCACAAGGAAGCTGAAACTTCCAATATTGTTTTTGCAGATGTGTATCGATATATAAACTCTGCAGAAATAATAAAGCCATTTCAACTTTAGTTGCTGAACATTTTGGAATACGTCTACAATTGGAATTGAAATGGGACTAAAATTGTTTATAGTTTTGGCTATAATTACGAAGACCTCACTTGCGTGTAAGTAGACATAATCATGTTAATCTTTCCAATTTAATATAACATAAAAATAACACACTATTTGGTGATATTTGCTTTGCTTGGCTTGAAAGAATAATCAATATTAGTAATTAAAAATATGATGTCCTTAGCCAGATTTTAGCTTCGCATACTAGGATAATTAACATAATTTCACTATTCTTTTATACACAAACAGATATAAAAACAATGTATGTACATTAGAAACTCGGTACTACTTCATTTCACTTATTCTGTTACTTCATATATAATACAGCTTTTATTTCAATATGAAGTGACAAATTAATATTTCACCATTTTCTTTATTAAAACTACGAATTTTTGGATCAATAATTTTAATTTTTGAATTACCAATATGATTCTTCGCAAAATATTTTACCGTTAAGGCCTATCTCTTCAATCTTCTTGTTTATTAGGCCTATTTAATTTCAATAGTTAAGTTTTCACCCTTAAAATGTTGTATCTCCTTACTTGAGGTAGTGCAGCCAACATAGCAGTGCACGGTAAGGGGAGCCGCAGACTTATTCTCGGTGTGGAAGCTACCGGAACCAGCAAACCGACGCCGAGGTACCTGCGAATACACGGTAGTGATGGTGACGCCATCTCAAAATCGGAAATGTGCACCTTCCTCCCCCTTCGCGTTCGCGCCTGTTCATTTATTAATTTTTGTTTTTGTTTCTTGTGGCAAAAATGCTCCTAGAGACGGCTTCTTCTGTGAAAGGCGCTATATAAATGCATGACTATTGACCATTGACCATTGGAAGTGCGTACATAAGAGAGCAGCTTAGCTGAATTGGCTAAGTTGGTAGCGGCCACTATGAGCGTTGAACAATGGAGATTCTTCCAGATCTTTGCCACTGGTTTAATTCCAACTGCTTCTTTCTTTTTGTTTAGCTGAAGGATTGAAATACAAGTGAAAATAGCGCGTCGGCTTTCGGGTGAGATGTTTATGCTGTTGGTGTCTTGTCTCAGCGTAGTGCTTTACTTAAGCTGCTGGACAGTCCCTTCTCAAACTGCTGGCGATATCCTCATCGTACTATTTACTGTGAAATATTAAGGTGTATGTAACGATGATTTGCGATATATATTTTGTGTTTAAGAATAATATCAAATGGGTAGCAGATGTTAACTTCTAGTATAATGTATAAAAAGATCACACTTCTGCCATTTGGTATCTGTTGTCATATTGGTATGTTTTATCTTCTTGTTTTTACTTAACCGATACAAACACATCAAAGGCCGCCTTACAACTATTGTATTCTATATATTTCAGGGCCATGTAAGACCAGAGAACGATGTAGCAAAACTTGTCAAAGTAAGGCTTATCTCGATACAGTTCGAATAAAATATTCGTCAATATTAGAATGAGGAACACAACATCACGAAAATAAATATAAATTTTGACAGAATATAGGGGCTACCGGTGGTTGGATTATTAAATTGTGATAAAAGCAGCAAATGAACTTGGAAGCAGTTAGGATATATTGGATAAGATGGGATGCATTTACCATTTTTCTTGAATAAAAACTTTAAATGAAATATTTTACCATAAATAGAATGAAATAATACTTTGTAAGTTTTAGCTCCACTTCACACAAAAGATTGCTAGAAGATTGCGTTCGCTAATATAATAATTTAATAAGCAGTCGACTGAAAACATTATCGAATACAACGAAGTTACCTCATTGAGATAATTTATATATATGTAAACAGTAATACAATAAGAAGATTAACATTATGTTGTGGAATGTATTTATGTGAATGTAATGAAACGTTATACTATGCTGTTATAACCAGATATGGCAGGCTACGAAATTAACAAGAGGTATACCTATG
>NW_022706602.1:0-724 GCF_011630105.1 Anneissia japonica
TAATCATTATCAGATGAATTTTGGTTTCAGTTAAGAAAAAAAAAACACTCCGAGACAAAAAGAACCTAATTTATGGCTATTTTAATGTTTTTGGCGCCATTTTGGAAAAATCACTTGATGCTTGTGCAACTTTTGGCTAAAATATACATATTCATCTTTTCTAGACCTTATGCTACAGAAAACATCCGAACAAAAGTTTTTTTGCGATTGTTTTTTGGGTCAAATGTGGGATAGAACCGACTACCCCTATTGTTTCAGTGTTTGTTACTAAAAATAGATTGACCTTTATATAAAAGGTCATAACTCTTTTTCCCATGGGAAAAATTGTTCCAACTTTTTTTTGGTGGCTCTTGAAACCCTCTTAGATAGTTTCTACTCAAAAAACCATTGTAAATAATTGTTTGCCACTTGGGCCAAAAAACTGGGTTTTTCACCCTAACTATAGCCTATTTTTCCTTCCCTCATGTTTTGTCTAACTCTTGGACATGAGATGTGTATATACATGAATTGTAACGTCGGTTACCATGGAATCACCTAAATAATTATAAAGCATATGATGTAATTAGAAAAAAATATTGTAGCACTGAGTAACCATAACTGACTGACTAATAAATCACAATTGTTACAATATTTTCATGTATTAAGTTATTATAATTTTACTAGGAAAAAAATTAATACTTTACAGTTAACTTTTCCTAATAATGATTGTTATTTCCTGACTAAT
>NW_022706603.1:0-432 GCF_011630105.1 Anneissia japonica
GAACCAAAATAAGAGTTAGTCAGACAGATGAAATAACATGCAAAAGGGCATTTTTGTACTCGCATGTAACTCTATGACTCTTTATTGTAGTCACACAATAGAGATGTTGGTGGTTCAAATTCTTTGATTCAGCCCAATCAGCTTATAGCTTTTTGGGAAAGCACATACAATTGGAACAAAAAGTAGATTTAAGGTATAAGATTACATTGATAATGTAAAATATGGTATAAGGCCTATCTACTTCATCCCAATCACCTTATTTTCAGGTAAAAATCATATACTGGCACAAATACGGCACAGAACTGGTACCAATCTAAGCTCTTCTTTCCTTAGATGTTAGATGTGCTTGCAAAGAGAGCCACATTTCACACTGAAGGTTGTGTACGACATCAGTAATGTTATGTCAATTCCAAGAATGTTTAAGGTTATATC
>NW_022706603.1:512-961 GCF_011630105.1 Anneissia japonica
CTTCAGAGGGGGGCACATATCCTGTCCGCACAAGGGCACACATTGGCGCTAACACCAGGCGCGTAACAGGGGTCTTGGGTCAGAGTAGGTATATATTTTTTTTATTTTTTATTTCAACCATCTTTAAAGAGGGTAACCCTTCTAGTTTAGCCCAGTAGGTTAACTCATATTCAGGGGCCCTCTTTAATCCAATTTAAGAACAGTACAAACAACATCATTCCAACATAATAATAATAATAACAATAATAATAATAATAATAATAATAATAATAATAATAATAATAATAATAATATTAATAATAACATACAATCCTCATTTCCCGGTTAGTAATTTACCATACCCACCCCACACCACCCCACTCCCCATATAGAAAACAATACGATATAGGGCTTATCTTATTTATAATATAGGCCACACACGTGTGTTTGAAACTAAATATAAGCATTTT
>NW_022706604.1:0-688 GCF_011630105.1 Anneissia japonica
GGACTCGTCCGTGTACTCGACGACCGACGGAGATCGCGGACGCGTCCGTGTACTCGGCTTTCTTTGGAGATTCGCGGACGTGACAGTGTACTCGACGTCAGTCGGAGATCCGCGAACGTGACAGTTTACTCGACGTCCGTTGAAATTAGCGGACGCGTCCGTGTACTCGACGTCCGTCGGAGATTCGCGGATTCGTCCGTGTACTCGACGTCCGTCGCAGATTCGCGGACTCGTCCGTGTACTCGACGACCGTCGGCTGTTCACGGACACAATTTCTTTCCGATTTCCAAAAAAATGTTTTCGAAGTCTAATTAGAGACGTGTACTCGACATCAGTCGAGGTTCGCGGACACTCGACGTCCTTCGTCGAGACGCGGACACATTTTTTCCGATTTTCAAGCTTTCTGAATTTTTTCTAAATCCAGATTGTGACAAATTGTCCAAGTTCAGAAATTTCGAAATCTTTCAGAAACGAAGTCCAGAGAGGCCGAACCTGTGAACCGGACGGAGGACACGGTCACGAGTGTACTCCTCGTCCGTCTACTCGACGTCCTTCCGCGTACTCGAAGTCGGTCAGCGTGTCGCTGACGCGAGTGCGTACTCG
This sequence comes from Anneissia japonica, assembly GCF_011630105.1. Lineage (NCBI taxonomy): Eukaryota > Metazoa > Echinodermata > Crinoidea > Comatulida > Comatulidae > Anneissia > Anneissia japonica. Next base: position 604 of record NW_022706604.1, read on the forward strand.
ACATCCGTCCGTCTACTCCACGTCCGTCTATTCCACGTCCGTCTACTCGACGTCCGTCCGTGTACTCCACGTCCGCCTACTCGAC
>NW_022706605.1:0-2504 GCF_011630105.1 Anneissia japonica
ACTTCTCGAAAAGGATAAACTCGACGAAGAGATTGTAATTTTCAAGTGTTAATAAAGAAAAAAAAACAAAACAAAACAAAAATGTGTTTCTTTTTCTTTTTTCTTATTCTTTTTGTATCCGTGAGTTTAAAAAAAGGAAAAAGAAGAGGCAATGAGAGTTACAGTTAGATCAGTAGTGATGGTGGTGATGTTGTATGTCAATTAGCCAATTATAAAACAAAAAACAGTCACCTTGCATCAGAGACAGAGGGAAATTTTCAACTACTCGGAAGATAATGGGGTTTCATCCGAATTAGCATCCGCTACGAAGACCCATGATTGCTTAAGAATTTGCAAAGAAACGAAGAAACAAACATATATTGTGTCAATTCTTTGTTTATTGTGGAATCAAATAATTACATTTTCGGTAAGACAACGTAACTGTATTACAGGTAAAAGCAGATTGCCAACGGCCCTAGCTATCTCGTCTACTGAACCCAGGAGCGAGAACATTGCGTTCACTTCTTTTTTCAGTTTGTCTGCGGCCTCGACGAAATGTTGTACGTCCACCATACGTAATTCCGATTCGACAAGGTCGACACCCGATTGCGGGTGCGTTTCCCAATTTTTCAATTTGGAGAGAACGCGTTCGAGTAGCATGACTTGGGCATTCAGCTCGTACTTTATCATCTGCAGTCGGAAAAACTTGCAATCACTCCAGAACAGACCCTGAAGTCCGGCTACAATTAATTTAACGTTTGTCTCTTATACACATCGGATCAATCGCCTCTTCTTGACGACGACACGGCTCGGTCTGCGCGGGTGTACGGGCTCTCCGTCGCCACGTCTGCAGTTCGTGCAGCAGAACTGTAAAGACCTTCGAGTGTTCGAGTAACACGGCCAGATAATATAACTCGGAGTCCTTATCCGCAATAGACACCATGTTTAAGGCGTAACGGTGGAGATTTCGATCGGCCATCGTTAGATCGGTGCAAAGCATCGCATCGAAATCGTCGTCGGTTACGTTCGTGGAACACTTCCAACCGGCGACGTCGACTTCTGCCATTCCTTTCGTTACAAATTTGTCTACGTGATCGATGCACGAGTCCGATATCTGTTGAAATTCTAAATGCAATTCTTTCAGCGGACTCGTGTAGATTATCTCTCGATTGTCAGCTGGATGCATTGTCGATACCAGATATTTAATCTGACGTTCGATCACTCGCAGACCGCTCGCAGCCCGTACAAATCGTTCCAATCTGACAGTCTCCATCGTGAATGAACAGGGGGGGTTATTTATTTGGCCTTTTTATATTTCTAAAAAAAACCAAAACCAAAACCAAAACAGAATGTGACAACACTTTTTTTTTTTTAAACATTTATTTTAATTCACATTGATGAAATTGACATGAGAGTTTGACTTCGATTAATCTGCTCGGTCGATAGGTTAGTCCACGAAAAAGAATTGAACGTGGTGCCGCAACTTGCGAACTCTCTGTCTTGAATTCGAATCACGACTCCGACGGCGGTGCATCCCTCGCTCCTGTTGCCTGCCACTATCAGTGCCGGTACCACGCAGGAGATCGCAACATTTTCGTCCAGACTTTTCTTTTTCTGTCCTTTCAGCTTTATGACGAATTTACCGTCGCCGGACGTGTGATCGACGAAAATGTTGATTGTGAACTCGTTCTCTGCATCGTCGACGGTGAAGAATGTGGGATCGCATGATGATGATGATGATGATGATACCCAGTCTTTCTGTTCCGAAGCGGTTTCCACGTGAATTTTGTATCCGCCTTGAAAGTCTTTGATCCAGAGTACCTTTCGTGTCCGGCTCATGTCGGTGTCTGTACTCAGAGGTGGAAAACTTTTCAATTTACGAGATCCGTCGTAGTCGTCGCAACGTCACAACGCCGTTTCCGCGTTTGCAACCGGCAAGATGGCACCGCTTCGACCGATCTGCTCGGCCGTCAAATTACTCCAAGACAATACACCGAATAACCCGCCGCATTCGGCCTCCAGGCTGTTTTTGAGTCGAATCGCAACTCCGACGGCCGTGTCCCCGGCGCTCCTGTTTCCCCCAAATCTCTGTTCCGGTACCACGCACGTGATCACCAGATCTTCGTCCAACGTCCTGTTTATCCGACCTTTCAGTCTCACTCTGAGGTTACCGTCCGTGGACGTGTGATCTACGTAGATGGTGAACGTGTACACGGCGTTCGGTTGGTCTACGGTGAAAAATGCCGGATCGGACGAGTCTCTATTCCAGCCCTTCCATGTGGTTTCGGTCGTCGTCGTCGTCGTCGTCGGAACGCTTCTCACGCGTATATTGTATCCTCCGTCGACGATCTCGAACCAGAGTACCTTACGTTGCTTCTCCATCTCTATTGTCTGCGTGTTTCTGAACCTATGACCGAACTTACATTTTGCTTTATAACGAAACTTTCTGACGTAACGAATCCAACCGCTCCAGTTTTTCCTCGATCGAGGTAACCTTGAGTTTAAGGGAATTTATATCCTTCTTC
>NW_022706605.1:2919-9081 GCF_011630105.1 Anneissia japonica
TGTCACCACCAATTTATCCACCAATCTCTTGAATGCGACGAACGGCATCAACGCAGCTTTTCGAAATGTGCCGTCTTCCGTCCTAAGCATCGCGCCGCCCGGAACGCTCTCTTCGTCCGGCACGTCTCCGTACAGGCACGCGGCGGCCATGAGAACGCCCATCTGACCGCATGGCACTTTCCGATCTGGAGCCTTCGTCGTCACCATGGGTGTGGGCAGGTGAATCGGGCTCGCGTCCACAAAGTCGGCGACGTCGGTACTCTTGCTCGGTTCCACGGTCAATTTCTCGCCGTACCGTTCGTCCAACTCGTTGCGCAGTTTCACGTCGTTCTCTCCGAGTGCGTCCACGACCGTGTTCTCCTGATAAACCGAAATCAGGCTACACGCCTCTCTGACGCTGGACACCATCGCGAACGGTTTTCCGTTGCGGGCGTCTTTGCAAAAGACCAACATCGGCACGTCCGATCGTCGTGATTTTGCGCCGGATATATGATCGGCTAGACTGGCGAACGCGTTCATGTAACATGCTGTGCCATTTGCGCAAACCTTCAACAGTTTATCGTGACTACCACGGATATCTACATATGATGCTGCTGCTGCTGCTGCTGGTGGTGGTTCCATAGTCGTGAAGTTCAGTAAGTAAGTGAATGAACGAACAAACAAACAAACAAAAAAGAACACGCGAACAAATCCTTATATACCACACTGCATCGCCTCCTCCAATTCGTCTTCTACTTCCATGATGCGCACCATCAATCTATCTGCTTCGTTGGTCAGTTCGAAAAGCTCGGCATTCAAGTCGTGAATCGCATCCGATTTTCTATTCAAATGTCCTCTGAGCGAGGAAATCGTTTCGTTTCGTTTCCGAATTTCATCTCGCAGTCTGTCTGCATCGCACAAACTCACGCATCGGCTACCGTCCATCGTGTGTACCGAGTGGGCAAGTTTGCGTGTCCTTTATTTAACTAGGGATCGGAAATTTCTCTGATCATCGCAAGATGTAGAAATGGAACGACGGCGACTCCGATCAAAAACAACACGCACCATTCCAAGCGCGATCGGTTCTTTTCTCCTGTCTTCCTCTTCCTCTTCTTTTTCTCCTCCTCCTCATCCTCCTCATCCTCCTCGTTCTTTGAAACGGATACGTAAAGTCTCGAAATACCATCGGAAAGGCTTGTAGGTGCAAGGACGGCCCTCTGGAACGTATCGGGGTACCGTTTTTGTAATTGATTGTTGATTTTACCCAAAGAAAACGATCCGTGCAATGTAGATCGATAAGTTCGTCCGTTCGGTGTTTCGAACACGCATTTATCCTCCTCCCCATCCTCCTTTTCCTCCTCTTCGTCGTAGTCGTAGTCGTCGTCGTCGTTGTGGTATTTTCTTTTTTTTCCCTTTACCCGTTCATCCTGTTGTTGTTTTTTTTGTTGTTGTTCCTCTTGTTCTTTTTCCCAAAGGATGGCGTCGTCCACGCTCATCGTGTCCAATATGACATTGAACCACAGTCTCTTGTTTGCGGCGGTGGGTCTGTGAACGTGCAACGATATGCCGATGCCGTGTTGTTTACCTATTCCGGTGATCGTGCGGTATAGGTGCGTAACGTCCACCTCCGTTTTGCCGTCTCCGATAAGCGAGGCTCCCCACACGTCGTTGTCTATCGCCTGAGGTTTCCTGCGGGGTTTCACCCCGTTGGGCAGAGACGCTACGATAGATTTCCATACATCCATCACCATAGACCGGGTCGGAAGGGCAGGGTGAATTCTATGTTTTCGGACGCAGAAACGACGTGGTCGCCTACACTCACTTTTTTAACCGGTAAGATCAAACCTCTCCGGGCAATAATCACTCGCCTCGGTTCGTAACGAGAGCCGTCCGGCAATTATAGAACGATCGATAATAGTGTGACGAATTTGAGAAGCGAATAGCAGAATTGCATGATTTATGCGTTAAAACCTGCAGAAACGCTAACATGTTTCTTGACGCTGTCGACTACGCGTGTCACGTGGATAACCGCCGTAAAGCGTGCATGAAGAAAGCTGTCTCTTATACACATCTAGATGTGTATAAGAGACAGGCAATAACACTTCCCGAAAATATGCTAGTGACGAATAATTCGAATGAAGTAGATAATTCGCCTTCCAACTGAAATATGAAGATATGCGTATTTGTAATTCGCTAAGTAGGCCAATATCTTATTCCTAAACAAAATGTAATTATTGTTCTTCGAATCTTAGTTCAATAAAATTATTGCAAATTATGAAATAGTTTGGATACTGCAACATATCCTCCCATAGTCGAGCCAGAAGCATAGCTATATGTCAATAATGTGCTTCAAACTACTGGATCTGTCTCTTATACACATCTTTAAAATTATATTGACGTGACAATAATAAAAAGATAAAGCATGTATTGGATTGGATTGGATTTATTCGGTGTAAACACCAAGGACAGCTCACGAATGTCTAGAAGAAAGCTTTTTTTCAGGTGTTTGAGTTACGTTTGAAATATACATTTTAAGTTTCATCCATTTTCTTAATATAATCCCTTTCCTCAGCATAATGGATAAATATAGCCTACATATTTTCCTAATAATAGAGTTTTTAGAAGACAACTAGATCAAATTTTGCAATGCTAGGGAATACTTTTTTCTTAGATCACTATAACATTTGCAGAACAAAAGAAAATGCACTTCATCTTCAATACTCCCATTACTACAGACACAAACTCTATCCTTAAATTCTACTCTTTTTACTACGTTTTACTTCTAATTTACATTTTCCTATACGGAAAGGCGTTAACAAAAAATTTAAATAAGGTTTAATATTTAATGATAAATATGATTGTATGCCGTACCAAAAAACCTTTGAATCTGGCGTAATTTGTTTACTTTAAATAATTATATCCATTATTGAACTAAAGGAGCACATATTACAAACAACACATTACCAATAATAATAATAATATTATTATTATTATTATTATTATTATTATTATTATTATTATTATTATTATTATTATTGTTATTATGTTCAACCCGATATTCTTATTACAAATTTAAAGCCTGATATGATTATTCTGAAGGACAATGGAATTAAAATAGTTTATTATTAGAGACCAATTTTGAAAAGGATACGAGAGGAAAACTGTTAAGTATAGCCAGTAAGTTGATGATCTTAAAGCTAAGAGGTTTAATGCGAATTATTCTGTATAGAAGTTGGAAATAGAGTCAACTGTGTTCACTAAGCAAACAACAACTTACATTTCCATCTAAATCTATATATATAATACATTTTCTAAATATTTTATTAGAATATAAAAAAACAATAATATTCGTTTTATTTTTTTTTTGTTTTTTTTTTGTTTGTTTATTATTTTATTATTGAATTTGGATCATAGAAAAGAATTGCTAATAATAATAATAATAATAAGCTTAATTTATAATGTAATTACGTGAATTAAAATATGTTTATTATTTTACTTTCTTCCGCGCAGTCTTCGAAGAAGAGAGAATTTCCTCGTGTCCTCTACTGCCCCCACTTTAGTCTTTCTGACGATGCCTTCGGTGAAGAGCAGACCTTGGCAAGACGCGATCGCAGATTGGGCAAGCTTCTTTCTCTTTACGAGTTTGGGTGCAGTGCCTTCGAAAATCACGCTGTCCACCGTACCGCAAATACCGACGCGGTGTACGGTTGTTTCGTTTACCTTCACCTCTCCGATCCACGATCCAGGTGTGGGATGCGAGGGAGCGGTCATGATATTCGGAACGCCCGTCGCAAGATGAACGCTGACGATCGTGCTGCCGTGAAAGGCCACCACCAAATCCGAGACCGGAAACGAGTGCACCGACATTCTGGCGTCGGTGCTTCGTTGCTTGGCCGACACGGGAATCGGGTGCCTCACGATCACGTTCCACGTCGAATCCGATTGCCTCAGAACGACGAGCAGATGATCTCCCAACTCGTCGACGTACCACGCGCAGAGATCGCGACGATGCTGACAGCACGCGTGCGCCCTGTACTTCGGAGCATCGCATTCGATCGACTTTTCCAGCTTCCACGTACCTCGGCCCGAAGATAGGTCCAGCGTCTCGAACGCATCGCTGCCACCACCGCTGAGCACGAGAAATCGATCTTTGAACGAGGTCAGACTGACCGACTCTTCCGTACCGCGTACCACGTTCGAATCGGGAAAGCGAGCGATGCATCCGGTGACCGGGTTGTAACAGTGAACGCGCACGGTGCCCGTGTCCGTGTTAGGTGATGCGAAGTACGCAAGATTTCTGACCGTCGTAGAACGGTAGAATGGACCGTCGTCGAAAACCGACGAGGAGACGTGCACGAATCTTCGAAAGCCACCGCCGTTTTCGACGTCAGCTGCCGATCCGAAAGTGGCTATCTGCTTACGATCGTGACGTACGCCGAGCGCGGCGTTCTCGTTCATCTTGTGGTGCGAAAACACTCGTTTCGCGTAGTGACGCGCATCTGCGAAGAGACGGTCGACGGACGAGTTGCGTATGACGGAGAATCTGAGATCGATCAGAATATCCGGATCGACGAGCAATCGCGGTCGGATCAGAGACAGGAGGTGTTCTTTGTTCCTTTTGCTCTCTTCTTTGTTGCTGCACATCCATCGGTGAACCAACGACCAAAGTATCTCTTCCGAAGCGAAGTATATGCTGTCCGTGATCCGACCATCTTCCGGCGGCATGTCGTGTCTTGCGGTGTCCAACCATACGGACAGCTCGTTGAAATAAAGATCGCGTTCGGTCAGTTTGAGATTCGCGAACGATTTGCAGATCGCCGAATCGACCGCGTTCAGAAGCGTCGGAGAACGTATGTCGACCGCCGTCCTCCTGGCTCTCATCAGGTCGTTGCCTGAAAGTTCGAACACCGCAGAAAGAAATACGCACACGGCATCTTTGCAGCCGGTTCTTTCGGCCATGCGCAGAAACGAAACGCGCTCTTCGTAAGAGAGGCCGGCGACGAAATCTGCGTTCCTGTCGACGTTCATGAACTGCAACCAACATGTCGATTAAACGCTTGTCGGCCAGACCAACTAGATTCGCGTACGATTTCGGTTCTGCGAACGTCGGGCATATCCATAATTTTATGATTTCTCCTCCTCCTCCTCCTCCTCCTCCTTCTAAGATCTTAACATCGATCTGCTCGGAACCTCTGAATCATAACGGATTCTTTCTCTGTCCGATGTAAGCAAGATCCTCTTTTGCTTTGCGATGGTCGACCAGCAGGGGGCCGGCTTTCTCTCCTACCATTTTTTGTTTTGTTTTTAAAAAAAGTTATACCTTTTTTTTCCCTCCTGCAACGGCACATAAATAACACATTTACGTCTTTCCCGTTAAACGTTCCTCCTGCTAACATCCAACATGTCCAATAGATTCTTACCTTACCGAAGGCGATGGAACGCGGATATCGTGGCCGATACGAGAATAAACGCTTTGCAGAGGCACGGCGGTCGGCGGCTTAACGGAAATCTGACAGCTGGAACGTCGCGGATACCGAACTTTGGCGATCGAACGAGCTTTCTGTATCCGACGTCGACGCGAGCGCAAAAGGACACCGCAGGCGTGAGAGACATCACCACCAATCACATGTTCTTCGACAACGAACTTCGCTTCAATCGCGGCGAACTGCTCTTCCTGTACTCCGGTCAGGCTAAGCTTTCGACGGCGACACCGGCGCCGATCGATCCTTACTCCAATTACCTAAAATCTGTCTCTTATACACATCTAGATGTGTATAAGAGACAGGAGTATGATCGACGACATGACCACGGTGGAAGACGAAGACCACCACAACGACGACAACAACAACAACAACGGGGAAACGACACACGGCCAGTACGTGCGATCGGTGTGCAATCGTTCCGGATTCGATAGTTTGGCGTCGGTTATCTCGAGAATGAGAACCCCATGGGATTTCGTAAACTATTTCCAACCGTTGGGATACCAGTTATCGTTCGGTGGCCGAGACGCTTACTCGGGAGACGCGTATCCGTGCATCACGACCCAGCACGGTGGTAAGATGACCACATCGCTGGCTGGTGTTCATCCGTCGTGCAAGACTGCGCACGCCGGCACCAATGTGTACTTGGCCGTTGGCATGCGTCGAGGCAGCGCGACGGTTCTGCATCATCCATTTCCCGCCA
>NW_022706606.1:0-783 GCF_011630105.1 Anneissia japonica
TCACATTAATATTAGCGTTAGTACTGTTATTCTTAATATACTGATGTCATTATTATTATTATCATGATCATCTTCCTTATCGTCATCCGCATCCTCATTATATTACGGTACCAATTATAAGGAGGATGTTGATGATGATGAGACGAAAGATGATGAGGATGATGGTGAGGAAGGAGATGATGGAGATCACGATTGATGATAATGGTTGTTGATGATAATGATTGTGATGATGGTGATGAGAATGATAGAAAATGATTGATAGGAATGATGATGATGATGATGATGAATGATGAGAATCATCCCTCTCATCCTCACCATTGTCCTTATCTTCATTCTCGTCGTCCTCATCTTCATCATCCTCATGATGATGGTAGTGACTGATGATGAAGGGGATAATGATGAAAATGATGATGGTAATGATGACGATGATGATGATGATAATAGTGAGGATGATGGTAATGATGATTATGATTATGGTGATTAAGATAAGAATGATGATGAGGAGGATGAGGATGATGCGGCTGATGAGGAGAAGGAAGATGATGAGGTACTGTAGATGATGATTGATGATGGATGATGATGAGGAAGAAAATGATGCTGATAAGGATGGTGAGGATAATGATAAGGAGAAGGATTAGGATGATGATGATTATAATTGATGATAATGGTCGTTGATGAGGGTGATCGTGATAATGATGAGGATGTTGATGAGGTTATTATGACGAATGATGAGAAACATCAAGTCTGCCCCTCATCCTCATCTTCATTCTTGTCGTCCTCATC
>NW_022706607.1:0-519 GCF_011630105.1 Anneissia japonica
GCTCTGCAGTGATACTGAGATCAAACTTGCGTTCAAGAGTGCACAGGTAAGAAGTACCTTAGTTCGTATTCAGACTGTATTTATAAAAAAAGAGGGTCAAAGTTTGGATTTTTTTTTATCAAGTCAGGCTCCAGAGAAAAAAATGTTTTGATATGTTGTACAACTGATGTTTTTAAGACACAAAAAAGGGTGTTTAACAAAAAACTCGGGAATGGTCTATATATGGTCATAATGTGATGTCATCATGACCATAAAATCCTGTTGTATGCCCATATATAGGCATGATGTGCCTATATATGGTCATGATGTGATGTCATCATGGCCATATTTAGGCATGTCACATGTTTTTGGCAAATACAATTTCATAGTTTGGACAGGTCTTTAGAAATTGAGATACACTCATGAATGTGTAAAAGGGATGTAAAGTGAGACAGACACTTTTTTTCATTTTTTTAAATATATTATCTTTGTATTATTGTTGTAGGTTTACATACAGCATCTTCGCATTAAGCAACCGGA
>NW_022706608.1:0-531 GCF_011630105.1 Anneissia japonica
TTCCTTCTCTTGATGAGCAGCATATACCTTTGCCTTCGTCGTACTTCTACCCAAATCCTGGAACAATTCTAACAATGCTGTTCTCATTTCCAGAAAAGTCTGCCCACTGTTGCTCAGCGCCAACTGTCTCAACTGTAATCTGGTAATATCATCAGTACATCCCTGTATTAATCTTTCTTTTAGAGTAGCATCCTTCATTAACCTCAGAGCTGCAATCTCTTCTGGTTTGGCAATGGCTTCCATCCTATCATAAATTCTTAATAAAGCATTACTAAAATCAGCTAAATTCTCTCCTTGCTGCTGCTGTCGTAAATATAATTCACTACTCAACGCTGGAAGTTTTTCACCAGAACCAAACCTTGCTTTTAATTTTTTAATTATTTCTGTTACATTCTCTTTAACTGACTGAGGCTGACAAAGAATCTCATCCCTCGCTGGACCATATAAATGGGTTAAGAGTGTCTGGGCCCTCTCCCTATTATCAAGACAATAATATTCACAATACTCTTCGAATTCACATAAGTATTCAAT
>NW_022706609.1:0-1436 GCF_011630105.1 Anneissia japonica
TGGTAACTTTCAAACAGTGCGAGACAATATCAGGGTGGACCCACTTTACGCATAAATTCAAACAATGTGGACCCATTTTACGAAAAAATATGAAAAATCTGTACCCATTTTCTTAATTTTTACCCATTTTAAGCTAAATATGAGAAATCTGGACCCATTTTTCAAAAATTGAACCCATTTTATGCATAAAATTACATAATTTGGACCCATTTTTAAAAATGTGGACTCGTTCTTTGTAGAGACCCATTAGAAAAATTGTATGGGACGGTCCCAATATCTGGCTACGGCATTGCCTATACTGTATATTATATTATTTTCAAGGCCATGTCTGTACATTTTTTAAGCCAAAACAAATCGCCGTCTCCTGTAGCACACAACCACAACAATTATAGTTTAATAAATCAATCGGCCAGCCAACTGGTCGATCGACAACACCAATCAATCAATCATATAATTAATCAACTAATAATAAAATACTAGTGTATATGACTTATCGTACAGTGCACAGATTAAAATAATAACAATAATATAATTTGCAATAATAATTGATTTGTAATAATAGTGTATAATAATATACTTACAGTGACCTTACTTATGAGGTAAATTAAAAACATATAAAGAAAAATGTTAAAAGATGCAATTATATTTTAAAAAGCTTGACAGTAAACTAAATAAAATATAATAATTTTGCCAGAAGCAATTTTAGTTTTGATTTCGTATTTATTACTTTTTGTATGTATGTAATAACAAAGTACGATATTAGTTTAACACATTGTTTTATAGTAATGTTTTAAGGAGATCAAATACGGTATTAGTTTAAATTATCAATGAGACAGTTCAAGTTTATAATTTATGGTAAAGAATAATATATTTACTGGTTCTTATTTATATTACAAGATAATAACTTACTTCCATTATACCAGTAAAAAGTAAGAAAATTAATATTGAACGTAATTTGCCAAGTTTAATAACACATCAGAGCTGAAGGCTCCATTCTGTCGGGGGTAGCATATACCGTACTACAGTGAGTTGACCTAAGTCAAGTTCGATCTTTCGGCGTCCCTATTTGACTTTTAAGACCAACCCGTTGGTTGGTAAACATTCGCATAAACCAAAGAGGGCATAATAAAGAGGCCAAGTAAGGTGCGACATGACAGTGGGATCGCATGCGTGGTTAGAATAACAACGCAGTCGACTGAACATGGACGAGGAATTATCATTTAATACCGAGGTCAGTCATTTCTAATATCCTTAATTTAGTTTTTGTATCTGTCACGGTAACGGTAAAATAGGCTACTCATATGTTTGTGAGCTAGCTAGTGTGACTACTATCCAGGCAACCGAAAGTGAATTATACTGTTTTGACCTAATTAATAGAAAATATAGTATAGTTAAAGTACAGTAGACCTAGGCCTCAGCATTAAAATAAACAGACA
>NW_022706610.1:0-694 GCF_011630105.1 Anneissia japonica
TTAAAACAAATGAATTTACCAATACCAGATACCATTTTTTTTTAGTAATTTTAAAAATACACCTTCAACTTAATTTAAATATCAAATAAACAGCCCCCATCACCCCTTCTGTCTGGCTCTGTTGTGAGTGATTGTGAATGCACTTGTTATTGTACCTGCTTGAGTACTTGTATTTATTCTTCAGTTTTCAATCTGCTGATGGAATTTATATTTTCCCAAATATTCACAAAATGTCGCAGCCCTATTTTTATCTAGAAGAGGTACACTAATTTTAACCATATCCTATTGGCTAACCTATATTTGATTGCTATTAATAATTCACATTTTCACTATGAGACAGACACTTTACATGGATCTCTGACATTAAATAATTTATCAATACTATAATACATATCTATTTTTAATCATAAAATAATGATAAGGTCTATGTTAAATGTGCCATGGTTATGGAAAGTAGTCATGCCTATATGAAAATTTGGCTAGGACATAGTTGGACAAACTATTTATAATTTTTTTTTTTAATGATATATTATTTATAATTATAAAATGCCATTGTCTTTATTTTACAGGTTTATCTCATACAGTTTTTATCATATACAGTACTGATGTTGCAGAATTGTTGATAATTGTGATTAAAATTGATTTACTGTTGTTTAGATCTATTTATTTAATTGTTTTGCAGGAATGGATATTC
>NW_022706611.1:0-634 GCF_011630105.1 Anneissia japonica
TTAAAAAAAATGAGTAGTTGCATACGAATTTTCCATGAATCGATGGATCCCAAAAAGAAAGGGGGTCCGGGGGTTCTTCCCCAGGAAAATTTTGATTCCTAGAAGGCGGGAAATGATCTTTCCCGACTTCTGAGGTGTCTTTTAAATTAAAGTAATTAAAAAATACTTCAGAAGTCGGGAAATCTCACTGTTCACCATTTAGAAATCAACATTTTCCCGGGAAGAACTCGAACATCCCTTTCCCTGGGTTCATTGATTCATTATAATAATTTTCAAGAGGGGAACACCTTGAATTTTGAAGAACTTAAAAGTAATTAAGTTCTTCAAAATTCAAGGTTTTCCACTCTTGAAAACTTTCAGATAATTTTTTCCCATTGTTTTTACAGTAAATAGGCCTTATGTGTGTATACATACATAAAAAAAAGAGTAAGTTGCATACGTAGTTTTTCCATGAATCGATAAATCCCAAAAAGAAAAGTGGGGGGTGGGGAGGTCCTGTGGTTCTTCCTCGGGAAAATTTTGATTCCTAGATGGCGGGAAATGAGCTTTCCCCGACTTTTGTGGTGTCTTTTAATGACTTTTAAATTCTTCAAAATTCAAGGTCCCCCCCCCCCACCCCTTGAAAATGATTCAA
>NW_022706612.1:0-907 GCF_011630105.1 Anneissia japonica
TATTATTATTATTATTATTATTATATACTCACAATGTACATGCATGGCCTATTCTTTTTGATATGTGTAAAACAGCCGACGATTGTAACTAAAGAGAACACCAGCCAAATGAAGAACAATCCATATGTGATTTGGGTAAACGTAGGGTTTACAGTAATATCCCTGTAGTCTGGATTAATGTCAGTAGCAAGGATAACGATGGCAAGCACAGCTGCTGCAACTCCCACCAGCTATCATGATGAACGGAGAGAAAAAAAAAGAAATGGCCTGAGTAATAATCAAGTCCGTATCCATGGGATACAATGTGTGCATACCCACTCACCCATCCCACCCAAAACCCTTAAAGGGTTCTAAGACACTCTGGAATGAACTGAACATAAAATTTGTTATTTTTTGTAAAAAAGATAATAAGGAAATCTTTAAATCTTTACATTTTGTACAAGCAATCTATATCGTTAGGCCAGTTTGGGCATTAAAGTTGTCCAAGATATGAAAATTTGAATCTGTGATCCCACCGACCCCGCCTCCCATTACCCCACTGGAGATTATACACTAGTTGGTCTAATTTTGCTCACCCCTACACGAATAATCAAAATGTGCTTTACTGTTGAGGCTATTATAATCTGTATAATAATTTAAACACGTTACTTTGTGTCCATTATGTGTAAAAAAAGTAAGACCTGCCAATTCCACCTTAGTCAATAAAGTCACCACTGTCTGAACACAGTATTTTACTCTATGGTACACACGAAATAGTTCATGACTTTGGTGTTACAAGCCTACTTACGAGCATAGTGACGCTGAAAAAAGATATACAGATATTCATACAAAGTGATTCCAAACATTTCGCCATGACGTCTGTTCACTTCTTGCAATGACAAGATGCCTTGCTGTGTTCTGTAAACGA
>NW_022706613.1:0-2251 GCF_011630105.1 Anneissia japonica
CACTGGCTAACACGCCAATCATCCCCCCCAATGAAAAATATTTTTCTACGCCACTGGTGCCATTTGACAACAAGCCCACCCCTGAAATATTTGATTCAATTGCAAAGTGAATGTGTTGATATATTGTCTCGAAGGTAAAAATTAACACTGTGCCTGTATAAACATTTTAGTCTAGAAGTAACATTAAGTTAAAGAAACATCCTTTACATGCGCACGTGATGACGGTGTTGGTTCGATTTCTTTTTCTCGGTGAGATCAAAATCTTCACGGCTGTTCACAATAGTAAATGTGAATGGATGTTCCTGAACAAGAAAAGAAAAACATATATAAACACAATATATTCTCCAATAGCATGATTGGTGTTTACTCAACGGCAACTGTCCACATATTATGTGAATGTGAGTGTATATTGCTGAGTGGCAGTGGCATGTCTAGGGGTGAGCGTGGTGGGGACGCACATACTATGATTTAAATGGAATGGTAAATGAAAATCCTATAATCTTCCAAATGTGGGCCTAGGATCTCATGGAATGATAAACGAAAAGCCTAATCTTCTGAATGTAGGCTTATGAATTATTATCTCAATGGAATAATCTAATCTGCCGAATGATCTCAATGGAATGATAAACGAAAAGCCTAATCTGCTGAATGTTGGCCTGATCTCAATGGATTGTAGGCATAATTATGATCTCAATGCATAGTTACCAACCGTCTCGCATCGTGCGGGACGTTCCCGCATTTCACAGTGATTTTGGTTGAAACACGCATTTTGCAGAAACACATGCGTGATCATAAATTTGTCATGCATTTAGCACAGGTCTATGCGTGATAACGAATTGTCACAAATTCATGGAAAATCTATTTAATATTAGAAGAAATTAGTTTTATTAAAAATATAAAAACGGTCATGCAGTTTAAACTTGAGTCATTAGACAGTATTTACGTGAATACTTAATTCGCTGACGCTACTAAACATTAATCAGTATTCCTATTCATTTTTTGTTTGTATTGTTTAAGTAATGAAATGTTTGTGAACATAGTTCGGGTGCTCAAATTAAACATAGGCCCTACATTGAAACTCAAATTGTATGTGTCCTTATTAAAATATTTTTGTACCCGGTATTGTCAACAAACGCTCCTTGAAATCGATTTAAAACAGCTTAAAATGCTCAGATCCTCAGGGCTCCGCCTCTGGACCACGGGCCCTGGCCTCCCCCCCCCCCTCTAACAAACTGGTGTACTCACGCATTTCAAATCTTTAAGGTTGGTAACTATGAACAAAACATACAGCTAGTAATCTGTCGATTCTGAATTAAAACTTTTTAAAAGTGAAAATTTGGCCAATTTTCTGCAAAAAACGTAAGTTTTGCGTTCTGGTGGCACCTACAACTCCTTTAAAAAAATTGATTTCTATTTTTTATTATTCAAAGTCTCGCTTTTCATTTTGGTTTGAAGTTTAGATAGATACGCCTCTAGACATTTCCAACTGTTTCATATTCATCATTTGCATATTTTATAATATATTTTAACACGATTTTAGTAGCCTTTATTTTTATATGAAATATAAAGTACTTTAAATAATAAATGTTCATTAAAATCACAAAAAAATATTTTTTTAAATAAGGCCAAAAAAAGCAATTTCGCTGTACAATAATACAATAAATAGGCCTAATGTATCCTCGTTGATTGCTTCTGCAGGTAATAACACCAATACCATACGTACAATTGAACCAAATATATTCTAATCGCATGCAAAATCAATTCACCTGCCTCTTTCCCTGACGGGTTCCGGGCTCGACGAGGCTTCTTGTCGGTTATAGGCCGGTAACCCTACGCTGAGTCTGGGCCCGGGCCTTTACGAAGGCCCGAGCCTTGGCGAGGTTGAGTACTTAGCCTTGCGGCATCATTTATGATGATCGCTTGGCGGTGATACTTGACAGGACTAGGCGATTAACAGACTGCAGGGGAGACGGACAGGGAGTCTCATTCAACTGACAGGCACTCGGGATGGCTATGCTAGGTTCAGTGCATCGTCATGGCTTAGGGGTCGCACTGCTTCCTCCCTCCGTTCAGTTGGCTGGGGCCGAGCAAGTAGCTCTATCGTGCATTTAAGTGACCAGCGTACGAAGAGCGAAAACTTGAATACTAAAGAACAGAAACACACTTACAAACATGGTATTCACTCGTAGTGGTCTCCAGAACGTAAACACTCGCTCTCTGGATGTTGAACATGCTGAAGCTAAAAACTAAA
>NW_022706614.1:0-1951 GCF_011630105.1 Anneissia japonica
ACGTTACAGAATTTTACCCATCAATATCCCAAGACCTACTGACCAAAGCCCTCGACTTCGCCATGCAATTTGATATTATCACGCAAGATGAAAGAGAAATAATAATTAAGGCCAAGAACACTCTATTATTGAAGGACGATTCGGTTTGGCGCAAGAAAGATACAACTTTTGACGTCACCATGGGTAGTTACGATGGCGCAGAGACCTGTGAGCTTATCGGGCTATTCCTACTAGCCAAATTAGAACCCAAATATGGTAATAATATAGGGCTATATAGGGATGAGGGACTTGCTGCCTTCAACGAAACCCCCCGTGAAATCGAGCAAATTAAAAAGGACCTATGCAATACATTCAAAGAACACAGCTTAAAAATTACCATTGAGGCAAACAGGAAAGTGATCAACCTACTTGGATATAACACTTAACCTCACTGATGGAAGCTATAAACCCTACTTAAAGGTGAACAACAAGCCGCGCTATGTCGATTGCAAGAGCAACCATCCACCATCTACAATAAAGAACATACCAGAAGGCATAAACAAGAGGCTGTCCCATATATCCTCTAACAAAGCAGCTTTCGACGAAACTAAGAAACCGTATCAGGAAGCCCTCAACGAAAGCGGGTTCAACTATGAGCTGAAATATAATCCAGCTACTAACAACGTGCAATCCAACGTCAGAAAGAAAAGAAAAAGAAACATTATATGGTTCAACCCACCTTACAGCGCCAATGTTAAAATAAAAATTGGACATGAATTTCTTAAAATTGTAGATGAATGTTTCCCACATGATCATGCTCTTAGAAAAGTGTTTAATAGGAACACTATCAAGATCAGTTATAGCTGTATGCCAAATATTGGCTCGATACTATCCGCTCACAACAAAAAGGTGCTAAATAAGAACAATAAGGATACGCACTTAGATAACATCGAGCAATGTAATTGCCGTAATGAATGTCCCTTGTCTGGTAAATGTCTAACCAGTGGTGTAGTTTATCAGGCTACTATCACACGGGATGACAACAATAAGGTTGAGACGTACGTCGGTCTCACCGAAAATACTTTTAAAAGTAGGTATAACCATAGAGAAAATAGAACATTTTCTCTATGGTATAACGTGCATACTTGTTCATTCCTGTATGTTAAATATAGAAATAGTACCACGCTTAGCCAATATGTTTGGAAACTTAAAGATAGCAATGTAAAGCATAAAATACAATGGCGAATACTATCTAAATGCAAGCCATACTCTAATCATAGAGTATTCTTTGCTCTATGCTCTAATGTTAATAAACGATGTAACCTATGGAGAAATATCACATTATATGCAATCCGGTAGACTGGGTTCCAGTCCCTAATCTTTGTCTTAATCAGTTGAAATGCTTAAGAATAAATAGATTTTGGCACAAATGGCGTTCCATATTACTTATTTGCATGGCGTTCCATAGTATACTTTTTCTGGGATTAGGGACTGGGAAAACAGTGAGGATTTCGAGTGCAGGCACCACGATTTCGTGGTGTCTGACGTATTTAACAACTTTGATTTCCGATTGGCTAATTACCGTCGCATAAATTAAATATGCTAATTATGCTTCCCCTCGGCCCAGCTAATGATAAGGAGGATTCAGGTGCAGGTCATCTCAGCTTGTGCATCGCGAGGATTGCTAGGCCCCTATCACAATTCGTCCAACCAAACGCACCTTTACAACAGAAGTGTGCTGCATGGAAAGTAACCAACTTCACGCCAGTTAATAAATACAGTATTATTATCGATATGATACAGCCAAGCTCATGCTTTCTCGCCGAGTTCAGCACATTCAGGTTTAGGCCTAGCCTAGAGAGAGCACAATAGTCAATATTCACGTCGGGTTTGCAGACATCTATTTAAAATAGGCCTACATATTAGTTTTGACATACAGTAATGTAATTGTTGTAGTTAATATAGCATTAAA
>NW_022706615.1:0-255 GCF_011630105.1 Anneissia japonica
CCTTACTGAAATATTTGCATACTTATACGTTAGTGCCGTAATAGGATTTTAATTCATATTCAAGAAAAAGTACCGTAATAAATGTTACCTCACCAACTTCACTGCGTTTTCAACAATGACGTCGCAATATTGGCGGCATTTTATTTAGATCGTTATGTTTCTCTTGCGGTCAATGATTATATTTATTAAGACCTAACCGTTGACCATTTTTACCACCCTTTTATTGTCTTGTGATCATTGTTTCCGAGTCTTCCT
>NW_022706615.1:274-561 GCF_011630105.1 Anneissia japonica
TTGTTTTGAAAATGTTTTCTAGACACTATTGGAAACAATCCTCTTAGTTTAATTAGAAAATCCAGATTTTTTTGAGTACTTTAAAATTACAGATTTTCGAGAGGATAGTGTTATTATTATTATTATTATTGTTGTTATTATTATTATTATTGTCAATGTTATCCTGTGTCACACCCATGTTTACACCAGTGTTTTTTTTTAAATCTGATGTGGCAGTATAAAGTATTATATAATTTTTACACTGTCAAGACAAATGGAATACCGGCAGAGGTTTGACACAATAGGGA
>NW_022706616.1:0-835 GCF_011630105.1 Anneissia japonica
TGGAACACAATCTTTTCCCAAAAACAAACCAAAAATTAGAGGGTATCCTTCAAAAGTACGTAAAAGGGCATTCATATGCTATCCATCTATCCATCTATAAAACGCATGTTTTAATTTTCGAACTCAATTCAAATTCTAATAGGACGCCCCCTATCTCATGGTAGTACTTTTTCAACGTTTCTATTTTGTACCCATCATCAGCGTGACCACTGCTTGGGTATTTACCCAAGATCTTGGGTATTTTGACTTGGTCTTGGGTTCTTGGGTATTCCGTTCAAATCCTTGGGTATTTTATTTTTACTAAGAAAATTAAATATTTTTGTCATAGAGGAAGAATTAAGAAGTAACAAAGTATATTTCAGTCTATTCAAGTAGGCAAAACTCAACGAAGTGCACATAACATTGTTAATTGACTGTTAATTGCTATAAACATGGGTTCAGAATTGTTTATTTGTGATTTGTGTTGCCATTGATCTTACCCAATTAATGCATTACATATAAAACTTGATCACTGATCTACTGATAACACTGGCCGACTGAGGGCGTATTTTTCTATCTGTATTATCACCTCATGAATATTAATTTTAATAATTAACACAAACAATTACAATAAAAAATTGGTTTATAAATTGAACTAAAAGGGAAACTATACATGCGAAAAACACGTATTTTTCTAATTTTAATGCATTTTCAGGAAGCTTGGGTAATTTTGGGCAATTTTTGCTGAATCTTGGGTAATTTCAACCCAGAAATTGGGTATATCAAAAATTGTGAGTGGTCACACTGCCCATCATGTACACATTTTAAAAAGACTGCATTTGGAAGTGGACATGCC
>NW_022706617.1:0-930 GCF_011630105.1 Anneissia japonica
ATAAGGATGGCAAACATCGATAAAAACCCGGCTGCCGTCTCAACTTTCACTGGCCTTTGGCTGAATGTTTGTAAGAAATGTACCAACCGGTAACAAAACCGGTCACCGTCTACCTAGAGTAAATGGTGCCACCAAACGAAGCTAAAGTTTTGCGACTTAATCCACCAAATGCAGATAAAGTTTTGCGACTTAATCACCTGATTGTGAATTGTGTGGTTAGTAAATTCCATAGCCATACTGTCCATAGCGCACACTAAACTATGTGCTGATGGAGCATTTTGGGGAAATGGACTCTCCTTTTTTTCATCCCAAACAAAATATTATTATTAAATCAACATAGTCCATCTCAGTCATCATAGCCAGTCACAAAATTAGGCTAGGAAGTTTGTTTTCAACAGCAGACACACTACAGAACGGAGTGCGTCAAAACGAGTGTTTGTTAATTTTTAGTGATAATCAAACGTTGTAAAATAACTGACTTTTTTTCGTCCGCTGTTGCAAAGAAGAAAACGACAGATAGTCCTGGTGGGTTATTGATTTTAAAATCAATTAGCCTAGCCTAGATGTTTACCAGCAGGTTCGCTCCTCGTTCATTTAGATACAGAATTATACCCCGACGACAACAAACTAGTGTAGGCCTAGGTTTCTAAGTACAGTAGAACGTACTACAGTTAAGCCTACTATGCCTAGGCTTTAGTTGTAAAAGTTGAAGTGCATGTACAGGATGCGCCATAGGCCTATATTTAAAAAAATACATTTTGTTAATCATTATTGGTTGGCCTGGGACGGACCTAGGCAGGCAGGCCAGCTTTACCGTCGGAGGTCCTGGGATTCGACGATGGTCCTTGCACGTTTACAAACGCAATTGATTAGAATGAAAATAGAGGCGCTGAATTTCATTTTTTTAGGGAGAGCTGCCCCCCCCCCCCC
>NW_022706618.1:0-1449 GCF_011630105.1 Anneissia japonica
TTAGAGTTTATAATTGACAAAACAGTTTTCTTACTCAAATTAGCATATATTTAATAACTAGGCTTATGTTCATTTACGACATCATACATACAAACATTAACAGCAAATGAGCAGCTATCTGTATTATTGGCATCGTCCCTTGCGGTACAAACAACGTTTGTTGAACCAATCGCAAACATCGATCCAGAAGCAGGAAAGCAATCAACAGTTGGTTCGGATAAGTCGTCAACTGCTATTGGCTGGCTGTAGTAAACCAATGGGATGATTGATGTAATCTGGTCTATAGTACAGTTTATTACTGGATCTATTTTATCTATGAGTTAAAATTAATATCTTAATTAATAATAATGATAATACCAAGGCAATTCAACAATTACCTTGATAATACTAACATTGTCTATCAATTATAAATTTATTGATCCAAAGAATGAAAGTAAGTCGAAATTTCAAAAAAACAAAAAGCGGGAAGTGATATAAAGTCATATAATATGCATAAAAATCGAACTGTTTAAAAAATTAAGCTAATAAATAAAACACACTAAATAACATATACAAACAACTTAAATATGATACTGTATATACAACATATTTTTTTTTCCAGATAAATGCAATACTTTGTTACAAATGCTAGTTCACAGCTTGTGTAGGCAGACTATTCTCGAAATGAAAGATCTCACCGGAGACATACTTTTATACTGGTAATGTTATACTAATAAAAAAAAAACTTTAGTCAATCAGCTTTGCTAAAAATGGTAATAACATCATTCCCTAAAGTTGGAACATTGTATCTAATATTTTAATTAATTTGTTTTCGCAATGCAAAGCAGTAATGCATTTAGGTAAACATGTCCTAATAATAATTTTTTCCCTAATAAACTAACAAACGATGTACGACGATGTTGACGCATCTGTTGTGGCTTCGACTCCCAACATTGAAGTCAGGGATTCTAAACGGTTGCTGTACAAGTCGCTTGTGTCCTCAGGCAAGGTACTAACCAGGAGTATAAATGTATGGATCATGTGTCGTTTTATGCAGCCAAAATTTCAGAATTTTATTTAAGTTAATAATTAGCCTGCCACTTTATTTTCATTTCAGTACACTAGATACCATAGCTGGTTTCATTGCGCACATTTACAGTCGTGATGAATGAACAGCTAAAAAGAAAAACAAAATTCCGATTGTCCATGTTTATATGCAAAGAGTTTATAGTCACAAACAGATACCCATCGGCGCTGACTTTCCGTGAGACAATTGATAATAAAGTAGTAAAAACCTGCAAATATTATGAATTTGCAGAAGATGGGTTATCTTGCTTGCGGGAGCGCGGGAGACTGTCCCAATTTAACATAATGAATTTAAAATAAAAGTAGATGTGCCCAGAATAAGATCTACTAAGTCCCTTAACCGCAGGGGCAGATTTAAAGGCCCCCACGCCCCCCCCCCCCCAT
>NW_022706619.1:0-951 GCF_011630105.1 Anneissia japonica
AGGGCCCTTTACGCCGAAGCACACCCTGTACCAGAAACCGGGCGTCGTGCCGTACCACGATTCGTCGATCACCCACGATGCTCGAAAGTTTCGGGATCCCTCGGATAAAGCGGTCGTCGTCGGATCGATCACGAACGAAACGGCAACCACAACACGAGCGTTCCGGTGACTCGTCTTCCAGGTTCTGGTAGCGGAAAAGTAATCGTTGGAGTAGCACGAGTAGATTCCGGAAGCGTCGAGGTCGACTCCGACCACCTTCAGCATGCTGGTCGTCAGGTCTTCGGTGACGTGAACGTCGCGAAGCCCACTCTCGTATTCAGCAACTGCCAACGGACGTCCATGGCCTTTTTCTTGCCATGGTAGCATCTCAGCTCGAACGTCGAGAAGGGTCTGACGACCAGGAAGTTCCTGTCTATCCGGAGGACAGAGCCTTCCCCGAAACAAAGGATCGTTGTCAGAACCGCCATGACTAGGACGGTCTTCATCGTTTGGATCGCCCGACAATGGCCGTTGACTAGTTACGACAACGTAAATAAAATAAACACGCACAGCAAACAAATTTACGATATTCTTCTTTTCTTTAATTGAAATACTAGATAAAACAAAACTTATTCTAACCGTATATTTTTAACGTCGAACAGACTAATAGCACGCTCAACAGAACTCCGAACGCCGTTGCGGTAGATACGCGTTCGGACGTCGAAGACGGCGGATCGTGATAACGCGGCGGCGAGTCTCGCGACGATTCCAATTTTTCGGACGGAGAGCACGTCTCCAGATGGTTGCCGACGAGTTTCCATCCGCCAAAGTCGAAGTCCGCCAAACACCCGACGACCGAGTACGACATCATCGAAGCTCCCAGGCGAAAGTCACGGTCCACTTCAAAAAATTCGAACGGAAAAGATTCGCCGAAGACGTTTTGTCGACCTTCGCCGTCCACGAACAATCCGA
>NW_022706620.1:0-549 GCF_011630105.1 Anneissia japonica
ATAATGCTACAAAAATGAATAACTAATTACTTAAACTACATTATGAAATTGGAATAAGTAAAATTTTACAAAAATATTGCGAACATTCATCATCTTCATCACCACCATCTTCACCAATAACATTTTCATCATCATTGTTTTTGGTATTAGTATTACTATTGTCATTTTCCCATAGACAGAACAACAAACAAAAATACTCAGTTGCATTTTAATGATTATTTCAATTTCAGTCATACAAACGGTACGGCAAATTGTACCGTAATAACAAAACATCATTTATAACTAGTATATCGACAGAAATGTAATAAAAACAAACGTATATGTTCCTAGTATTGTTTCATGATTTGAATGCAATGTTAATGACCAAATATATTCTGCTGTACAAAGAAAAATTTAATTTGAATGATTAATTCTTAATATAGTTGTTCTGATACGATAACAATATAATATGAAATACTGATGACCATTTGAGACACCCATAAAGTGTCCCAGTTCTCCTTGTGTTGAAAGATATATTTCTCCTCGTCTCATGGGAAAGTGTGTCCTAAG
>NW_022706621.1:0-639 GCF_011630105.1 Anneissia japonica
TGTGTGTGTATGTAAACAAAAAGAAACAAATGATATGAACAATAAAATGTTGCAGGGAAAAAAAATCATTGTTTGTCCTTTCATTAAAGAGTGATCATGGCTGCTAAGTTTATCTATATTCTGGGTGCAAAGTATTCTCGATTAACGGGACGATTACTGGTCTGTGGCAAGACGCCGAACGGCAACGCCGTGGTCGTGAGAACTCGGCCCGTCGAGTTCGTCTCGTACAAGGAAACGACGGATGGCGATGTGGTGTTGTACAAGGGAGATGGGTACGATCCGAATTCGAATCGCAGATTCAAACTGCTAATGTCCACTGATAGAAACGGTATTCCGACCGACGGCACGTTCGGTAACATTCCACCGGCGACGGACGACCTCGACGCCCAGTGTTCGATCGGCATCCACGGATGTGCCTGGCATACCTACTCGACGGACGAAGGAGGTGACGCGTTGCTCTTCGAATACGACGAGGAGCTGCACGCCCGATACGAGAGGACGCATCCGGTACGTCTGGACGTGGTGTACGTATCCGTGCGCCTCGACGTTCGAGGACGATTAATAGCCGTCGTCGTGTCCGGTGAACGGTACGCGCCAACTTGCATCGTTAGAGACGCTTCGCACGACGAGAACCTATTC
>NW_022706622.1:0-539 GCF_011630105.1 Anneissia japonica
TTGGTATCGGATATTTTTGTTGAATAAAAGTAAGGACTTTTATGCAATCATTAGTTAATGTAGTTTTTGGTTTAGATTTGTTTTTGATTAATACATCATGTAGTTTTTGCATGATTTAATGCAATAGTTTTTTAAGCTGTTAACTTCTGGATGCAATGTTGTAACGTCTCAAAATGCCTTTGTAAAGAGGGTGTACTTCAATTCAGCTGCACAGATGATTACACCGATTTATGCAAATGGTCATAAAATGAAGGAACAGAGTTATTAAGTGGCACTACAGTGAATGGCTAGCGTTAGCGTAGTCTGTACGCAACCTGTCTCTTATACACATCTTCAAAAAAAATCATCTGTTCACAAGCAATACAGAACAGTAACAATTTTTTATTCATATCAAAATAGAAAGTTTAGTCCTGAGTCAACAACCTTGACATAAAATAAAATGTTATTCAACACTTGATGACAAATAAACACCCACCCTCCACCCCCTATTTTTTTATAAAGTACTTTTTTCCTGGATAGAGCCTCATTGAGATCAGACC
>NW_022706623.1:0-666 GCF_011630105.1 Anneissia japonica
TTACTTATAGGACACACTTCACCAGTGCCATTGTTACCCACCGCTAGCTTAAACATTGTATACTTGCTGCCAGGCAAACCTTCAAACAATAACATTACTTTTTTTCTCTCTTTTGTGGCGTAACCACCACCTTTATTCAAACAATCAGTACAGTACAGTACAATATTTCCTTCTATATCAATTTTTTTTTCATTTCCTTTATGGCATTACCGTTTTTTTTTATTATTATAACATTTTTTAACAACCAATATCGTGTATAATCGAATAAAGGTATTTTGGAATAAAATATAATTTAAATTGTTTAATAGAATAATTTTATTTTTTTATATCACATTATACGGTATATCATTATAATATAACATACTTTATTTAATATAATCTTCATGAAATGAAAGATTACCATTTTTTTAATTTTAAATATATATATTATATATATACATATACATTCACACATACCTATATATAGGCCTATATATATATATATATGTTTATATATAGGCCTATATATGCATACACATATAGGCCCATATATATGTATATATATATATATATATATATATATAAAATAAAGGTGATGCTGTATAGGCAAATATACATACAGTAAATAACGAGTCAGATGGTATCAGATATATGCCACAAAATTTAATTTCAGAGTTAGCGAGTACT
>NW_022706624.1:0-1349 GCF_011630105.1 Anneissia japonica
CGGGCAAGGATATCATCTTCCAGTGGCCTTTGATTTGTTCGGTCCGAGAGTTGTGTTTCAAACCACGTTCTGCCATTTGATGAAATTTCCTTTTCTCAGCTATCTGTATACATAGCTTTACAACTTGCTCATGCTGCCTTGTTTTTTTGTTTTTTTTTTTCAAGTCTTTGAGCCATATAATAGTACAGACTTCACTTTACTGTTAAAGAATCTACTTGTGGTGATGTTTGCTGATTTTCCTGTAATTCCAAACAGTTTTTTTTTAAACTTGTAAAGACTATGCGAGCTTTTCGAATCTTGGTTTTAATACCTTCCTCTGTTCCTAACTTGTTGTCGATTATACTACCAAGGTGAAAGATCTGGGTGTGATTATGTGAGAGGAGTGTGAGATCATTTGTAAAATCGAGGTCATCTAGCTGTAATCACAGTGTCGTCTTCTGCATGATTCAGTCTATTTCTAAAAGGTATAAGAAAGGTCAGAGAAGGCCCTGTCTTACGCCTGTTGTGTATAATAACTTCTCGCCATTTACTACCCTGCATGCCATGCCCGTATATATGTAGTGCAAATTAAAGTAACAAATAAAGAAAATAATTCCAGAGAACGTTCTTGACGAGACTGTTAAATGCTTTTTTTTTGTAGTCAACAAAATGTATGTATAGTAGAAAGTTCACTCAATTTATTGTTCCAAAATCATGCGTGTTGCAGTTTGATTCGTACATAATTGGTTGCTCCTATAGCCTGTCCGGTTGTCTCTGAGCTTTGGATCCACCGCTAATTTTAGTCTGTTCAGCAAAACTCAGTTTAAGACTTTTCTAGGTACCGACAATAATATTATGCCTCTATAATAAGTATTCCGGTTATGTAATTCCTCCTTCTTTGGTAGTTTAATGACGTGGTTGTCTTCATCTTCCCAAATTTTCCATAATAAGTAGTAGAAAATATTAGTTGAGGTCGGTGGGTCAGCCCTAATGTCGGAATACTGCCTGGGCCTGCTGATTTACCATTCCTGAGTGATTGGATTTTTATTTCTTACTGTGATGTGTTGGCCTCATACTGTCGATCTGAATGTCTCTTTCTGCTGGTTGTATGTCTGGAGGATTTACTGGTGCTGGTCTGTTTAGTAATCTTTTAAATGTTGTTTTCATCTCTCGAGCTTCTGTAGTTGTAATCTTTCCTTCCTTTCCATCTTTTATTGATCTGTCAGATTCCTGATATTTTCCGAATAGTTTGTGTGTGTGTGTGTGTGTGTGTGTGTGTGTGTGTGTGTGTGTGTGTGTGGGTGTGTGTGTGTGTGTGTGTGCTTTATTTTGCCATATTCTCAATGTAGTTCCTCTTCTCAGCCTTCACA
>NW_022706625.1:0-16174 GCF_011630105.1 Anneissia japonica
AAGTTATTCCAATAAGCATTTTCCTATACATACCATAGAAGTCAAGTACTGAATACTAAACTAAATGAAATTAGAAGGAAAATAGGAATTATAATTCTACACATTAAGGAAGTGTAAATAGCTGTAGGTTTATATTACAATTAAGCTATTCCAATAAGCATTTTCCTATACATACAATAGAAGTCAAGTACTGAATACTAAACTAAAAGAAATTAGAAGGAAATTATAAATCTACACATTACGTAATTTGTGGGCTTAATATCTTTTTAACGATTAATTTTTTAATGTATTGTATATATTTTGTGTTTATATTTTAATATTCATTATTTCAAATTGCACTTGGTAATGTGTGTATTCAAACAAACAATTTAAATTTTTATATACATTTGGATCTTTTTATAGACAAGTTAATAAATGAATCTTGAATGTATTTTGTAATCAATAATATTACAGGTATTAGAAATTTTGAATAAAATAATATAAATATGAGTGTCATTGATAATTTAATCAGGGCATGGTTTACCATGGCAACTTGGAATACAAAAAAATATTAAATGTCAATGAATTTAATGGCATTCTCTTAAATATAGTCATGGGTCTTTGAGCTCTAAAGCATAGATAAAAGTAAATGCTAACAATGGCATAGCAACCATCCTCTATATATTATAATGAATGTAGTATCATCAGAAGTAAACTGATCCCACTACAAAAACATTTTTGTTAGTTAAAATCTAAAGCATGAATACATCAAGACACCTGCAAAAGAAGATCAATGCTGGAGACAGCAGAAGGTTTATGACACAAAGAAAAACGTAGCAACCACCCTCTATTATAATAAATTTAGTATCAGAAGTAAATGGATCCCACTCGAAAAGAATTTTAGCTAAAAAGCTAAAGCATGAATACATCAAGACACCTGCAAAAGAAGATCAATGCTGGAGACATCAGCAGGTTGATGACACAAACAATTACTACTACCGCTATCAGGTAACCAGGTATTGATGATGAATTACAATTGCCTTAAAAAAATTAATAAAAATGCATCCTTTCTAAGAATTAAAAATATCCTGTAGTACTGAACAACATTATATATAGCACTGAAAACAATATATATTAAAGTATTTTGGAATAAATACTGTATAACATTATAATATTCTATATTATGTTGTATGTTTGATGAGATGCAAATAAATAAAATAATTTAAGTATTATGATTATTACTGTAAAAAAACTGCAAAAAACTTCAAATTTACTTATTCATCAATCACACAAACAGATGATGTTAAAAAAATATAAAATGATGAAAAGAACAAAAAACTCAAAAGAGCTTATAAATTAAGGTATAATAAATAAGAGAAAACAATATTATATTATAATGTTTAAAATGCAAAAATATAGTGAAAAAATAATAAATTTGAATCAGTAACTCATACATTTTTAATTAATTATATAAATGTTCTTCACATAAAAATGCAAAACAATACATGCAAATACATAAAAATAAAATAAATAGGTCAATAAAATTGAATAAATAAATAAATAAAATAAATAAATAAATACCGTAGTAATACCCTGCTGTAGTAGAATGACCTTACCTGTTATGTTAACACTAAAAGAACAGCTGGCTTTATTGCCATCAGTATCGACAGCAGAACAAGTCACATCAGTTTCACCAACATTAAATGATGAACCAGAAGATGGACTACAAGTAGCTGACAGACCACTATCAACATTGTCACGGACTATTGGGTCACTCCAGGTCACTGTAGCTAATTGGTTTATATCATCAGGGCATATCACAGTGGGTTGGCCCAAAGAACCTGTAATTAAAGGGGTTTTTATATTAATAAGTATAATAGTTTGTTGATCATAACCTGCACTTTTTGTAATTCTGCATCTCACAGGTTATGGCATGCATCGCATTTCATGTATTACATGTCATATTCATCCCATGGCAAATATATCACATGTAATATGTAATGTAATTGGATATATAGCACTTTATACAGAAGTATCAAAGCACTCGAGGTGTGGACTAGCTCGCACAGTATCACATGTCATGAGTGTTTGTCATATGTCCATCAAATTCACAACATGTCATACATATCACATTATGAAATATGCATTACGGTACACATGCATCACACAATGATGAATAAAATGTAAAATGTGTTGTGTAACTGTAGCACATTTTCCCCACTGAAAATAAAACCAAATTCTTTAACAGTCACACCAGCCTGTATATTTGAAGGTGCCCTGCTCTGGGGCGGATGCAGGATTTGGTGGTAGGGGGTGCATATTGTCTTTGATGTATTTAGTTAACCTACTTCAAAACTGTGAGTCCACATTCATTTCAGCCCCACCACAGTTGAGGCTAAGGTGATAACATTGGAGAAAATAGTCCCTTTTGATGTAAAATTGACAAAAAATATGACACTTTCAAATAGTAAAATTCATTCCTAATCTTTTATCAGCTTTTTTTGGCAACCATAGAGATCTACTTAATATGTGTGATGTACGGTACCATAGAAAATAAAACATAAAAACATTGTCTTGATATATTTACTTTACATACAGTACTTCAAAACTACCTGTGGTGGGGCTGAGGTGGTTAAACAAAAAATAGCTTTATTGTCTATGATGTATTTACTTTATACATTATCTACTTCATGTGCCGAAAACCAATCTTTTCTTTGCACGCTTTTTCTAATATTTCTCAAATCATAATAAAGGCACGTGCCACTTTTAAATAGCAAAATTCATTATCATCAAATTACCATTATAATATATTACCGTAGTCAAAATGAAGCGCCAACAAATTCTCATGATCTTTTATCAACTATCTTCGGCAACCATAGAGACCTAGTGTGACGTACGGTACCATAGACAATAAAACTTAAACACATTGTCTTTGATGTATTTAGTTAACCTACTTAAAAACTGTGAGTCCACATTCATTTCAGCCCCACCACAGTTGAGGCTAAGGTGATAACATTGGAGAAAATAGTCCCTTTTGATGTAAAATTGACAAAAAATATGACACCTTCAAATAGTAAAATTCATTCCTAATCTTTTATCAGCTTTTTTTGGCAACCATAGAGATCTACTTAATATGTGTGATGTACGGTACCATAGAAAATAAAACATAAAAACATTGTCTTTGATGTATTTACTTTACATACAGTACTTCAAAACTATCAAAACGCATCACAGCCCCACCTGTGGTGGGGCTGAGGTGGTTAAACAAAAAATAGCTTTATTGTCTATGATGTATTTACTTTATACATTATCTACTTCATGTGCCGAAAACCAATCTTTTCTTTGCACGCTTTTTCTCATATTTCTCAAATCATAATAAAGGCATGTGCACTCAGAATCAATTTACGAGCACTCAAGTTGCGTATTAAAGGTAATTCAGATATTTGTGGGCAGAGATACCGGCATCTTGCTATAAAATAAGATGCACTCTGGCAGTAGAGCGCTCTTTCTTTAAAACCTAGTCCATAGGGTGTGTGCGAGTTCACATTACCTTAGCAATAACATGGTTGGAGCTGAGACACCCCCCTCTTCCCACATGATCTGCTTCCATGGGTGCGTGAGAGTCCACATTACCTCAGCCCTAACATGGTTGGGGCTGAGGTGCAAACATTTTGAGAATATGAACCTCTAGGTCCTTGAAATTTCACTCTCATACCTTAATAATCCTACAAATAATTCATATCAACAATATGCTACAACAATTATTTTTCTTAATACAATTTAGGGGGGGTGAGCACCCCCCATGCATCTGTCCCAGCTGCTGTTATAAAAATATGAAATAAAAAATATAAAATTAATATAATCACTGCTTAGAAAATTATTATTCATAATGATAATATTCAATATACAAATCATTATAACACACCTGCAACACTGACATTAAACATGCAACTGTCTTCATTATTAGCAACATCAGTAACAGAACAAGTAACAATAGTTGAGCCAATGGTAAATGATGAACCAGACGGTGGAATACAAGTAGCTAACAAACCAGTATCAACATTGTCGGTGACTGTTGGGTCATTCCAGGTCACTGTAGCTTGACTTGAGGATGTACTCATGGCAACGTTACTGGGGCATATCAGACTAGGATTTACGTTGTCTTCTGTAAATAGTGTGGAAAAATATGTCATTAAAATAAAATAAACTATAAATAGGCAGAACAATATAATGTTGGAGGCCAAAGATTAATAAACTAAACATGTAAAACCAGACAGAAATTGCATCAGCTAATGGTTGGCAAACACTTCAATGGAGACTTCAAGGTGACAAGATGTTCCAACTTCCCCTATGGTTCCCGGCCACTGACAATCAGCAGACATCGTTTTGACATCAAGTGCTCACCCAGAGTAAAAATGGATTTATTGGCTGACCATCAGCCAACAGACAACCGAAGCAGTTGTGCCTGGGCTTTGAATAACCTGCATGCCTTTTCAAACATTTTTAGGTGGTGAACCACTTTTATACTTCATTATTCTTTGACAACCCATGGCATAATATTGTCATACTACAATGCTATTATCATGTTATGTGTTGATTGCAGGCTCATGATTTTTTGACTGACATATTGCCATGTTTTTCAAAAATCTATGCTAGTATGATTTGCAATCACTTCCCTTCCAATTTACTAAATACAGATATGCTGTTGTATTGCTACAGTCGATCTCGGCTAAGTTGAATACAAAGTAGCTGTGATAAATCATCAATTTTTGGTTACTCGGCAAAAGAACACTAGGCATTTGTTATCTAAACAAATATCTTTATTTTATATTGTTAAAAACATTATTGATCTAATAAATAAATAAATAATAATAACGGCCACCAAATTTTAATTACCATAACACCCTTTTATTCCATATAGAACAGTGACTTTTTAGCCTCTGATTTGAGAAAATGAAGGCATACAGTGGAACCATCAGAAGTCAATTTCAGTCATTAGCGGTTACAAAAATCCAAGATGGCCACCAAAATGGCCTCCAAATTGTCATATTGACCATAACTCTCTTAATATTCTATATTAAACAGTGCTGCTTTTTATTCCATGATTTGAAATGTTATAGGGACATACAGTAGCACCATCAAAAGTCAATTTCAGCTGTTACCGGTTGCAGAGATCGAAGATGGCCGCCAAAATATCTGCCAAATTAATATTGACCATTCACTTCCATTCCATAGACCAGTGGCTTTTTTTAGTCTGCGATTTGAGATGTTTAATGTTATGAGCATACATTTGTACCACCAAAAGTGAAATTCAGCCACTTGCAAGATGGTCGCCAAAATGGCCGCAAAATTATAATATTCCTCATTAGAAAACAGTTATGGCTGGTGGGGTATGTCATAAGAAGTTAGTTTGGTGAATTACCCAGTTTGATATTGGTAGCCAAGTATTATTTTCTACAACACAATTACAATGAAACTGTTGGAAAATCTACCAATACAAAGTACAGATATATCATCAAATGAGTTTCCTCTCCCCCAAAGAAAAACTGAAGAGCAAGTGGAAAAGACAGAAATCAGATTGCTTAGAGAAACTAGTATGGTGGTCTACCTTTATTGATATTGGGAGTCAATAACCATTTTCCACAACCCAACTTTGTAACTGTTGAAGAATGAAAAGAAAATGTGAGAGAAACTCATTTGATGGACTACCGGTACCCTGTTTGACACTGGAAAAAGCACCATTTTGCAAAATCCAACATTGCAACTGTTGGAGAGTACACTAATAGCAGAACCTACAATCAAATGACTCTTGCACCACCAAAAAGAACTGAAGACGTCTTTGTGAGACAGGACACTCATTTAACGATAGGCTGCACTGGTATTGGTGTATTCTGCAACAGCAGTGGTGTATCTAGGGGGTGCGCAGGAGGGCGCACGTCCCTCCATAAATTACTCTCGCACCCCCCCCCCTCCTTTGATTGAAGGTTCTACTGCTACTAGTGTATTCTCTAACAGTCGCAATGTTGGGTGTTGTAAAATGGTACTGTGCTTCACTTCAAAAGTACCGGTAGTCCACCAAACTAGTTCTCTTGCATCTTATTTTCCAAATGCTCTTCAGTTCGTCTTTGTGGGGCAGATGGACACTCATTTGGAGATCGATAGGTTCTATATTCTCCAACAGTTATGGTACAAAGTTAGGTTGTGGAAAATGGTACTTGTCTTTAAGTGTCAATTAGGGTAGACTACCAAACTATATCTCTTATACAGAGAAATTATACTTGCTGCAGAAACATGGCCTTGGAGACTTACCAATGATATTAACTGTAAACATACAGCTACCTGTGCTACCAGCAGCATCAGTAGCACCACAAGTGACATCATTTAAACCAAGAACAAATAATGAACCAGAAGATGGAGTACAAGTAGCTGACAGATCAGTATCAACATTGTCACTGACTGCTGGGTCATTCCAGGTCACTGGAACTTGACTTGAGGATGTACTCATAGAAATATCACCAGGACATGTTAAATTGGGACTCTCTATGTCTAGAACATAAAAAAAACAAACAAGATTATACAAAAAAAAAAAAAAAATCAAAATTTATGTTAATGTTTCTTTGATATGTTAAAATATATATAATAAAATAAAATTGATTCTTGACAATGTTCACTATGTAAATGAACTGAATTGAATTAAATTGAATTTATAATTTACATTAATATTTATTTATTAGGAAAAACTACAGGAGCACGAATTAAATTGATTTGGTATGAACAATAGGCCTACCATGAAAAAAAAAAATCCATTAATGTGAAGGATTAAAGATTTAAACGAATAACCACACTCAGTGGACCTATAATATACATTTTAAAGGCAGGTACACACTGTGTCTGACGGTTGTCGGCAAACACGATTCCACAGAGAACAAAACAGAATGAAATGTGCAAAGTTTTTAACAATGATCTACTCAGACTGCCATTAAAGCCACATTCCCGGCAAAATTTCAGTTTTTAAGAAAAATCTAATTTTTGTATAATGTTATTTATAAATATAATATGCAATTGATAGTTTAACTGAATTTAGACATTCCTAAGAATGAAAAAAATGTAAAATAAGACTGAAATTTGATTTTTTTTTTTGTGTTCCACACAAAAAATAAATGCGGATGAATTTTTCATTTTGATTTTGCGATAGGTCGTGAGAAGAAATATCGTAGGCGCCGAAAACATTAGCCTATCCAGCGCTGCTAGGCTAGGCCTAGCCTTACCTCCATTTAGGTTCTGTTATCACAGATCAAAACGGCCATGATATTTTCCGTTGCTAGTATTGACACTTGTGAAATATAATATTTCATAGGAATTATTTCAAATTTGTTAATAAAACTGATTCTGACTGAGATTTTGACACTTAAACAAACATATCTCAGCTTTATGCGAGATATGAAGTACAAAAACTAATCTCATTAGAGAAGGGCACACTTTATTGACTGTATAAAAGTATAAAAGCGAGAGTATTCCAGTGGATGCGATCTACAACCTCTGAATTTGCCTAGTAACGATGAATTCGTTCAGAAAATGGTAATATTTTATGAGAAATAGTCTGTATTTCTCATTTTTTTAATTCTTTTGCGTTAAACTAAAATTCATGCCAATATTTTTCCATGATTTATAATAATTGGAGTAATGCAAATGAATATTTTCTAAAAAAAGTCAGTTTTTAGTGAAATTTTGCCGGGAATGGGGCTTTAACTATCAGCAGATGTATGAAGCGCTTACAGAGAGTGGACATGGATTCACCTGCCAACAGCCATACAACAATTGTATGGCGCAGCGTGTGCCCAGCTTAAAGCTGGTTTTCCACTAGGCGAATTTATTTGCGCGAATGAAAGCGTTGGTTCGCTTCCTCATCTCTGATTGGTTGCACATTTTTTCGCTTTGCAAAAACTCTAATAGGAATGTGAACGGGCATGCACATGAACCGATGCTTTCGATTCACGCGAATAAATTCACCTAGTAGAAAACCAGCTTTATGATCAGGAAAAAAAAGACAACAATAATGTCGCTTTTTACTCCAGGGTTAAAAATACGATTATTTAATCATTTCAAAAAGTGTCCCTATTGCCCTAATGGGGTGGGGAAGGGGGTTTGGCCATAGTGTTAAAAGATATACTCACTTAAAGTAAAAAGTGTCCTTTGAATAAGGGTTCTACTCTATCTTAATATTACAAATGGTTTCACAAATGAGCAAAACTTACCATAGACAATAACAATAATTGTGCAGGAACCAGCATTGCCATCACTGTCAGTTGCGGTACACATAACAGTATTGGTACCAACAGGAAATGATGAACCAGAAGGTGGAGTACAAGTAGCTGACAAGCCAGTGTCAATATTATCAGTTACTGCTGGCTCACTCCAAGATGCAGTTCCTGTTGCTTGGCCTGGGGATGTAACTTGTACAATAACACTATCAATACATGTCACAACTGGGTCTTCAGGTACAGGCACTGTTAGTGAAAAAAAAAGCATTTATAGTATAGAGATAAACAGACATTTTGAAATCACTACCATATTGTTGTTATTATACTCACAGTTATATCATTATATGGCATCTAGGAAATATACAGTATGCTAAAACAAATAATAGTGACCATCTTGAGACAAAAGGTATGAGAATGTGTCTCAATTCATCCCCAATTTAATATTTTATTTTGGTACAAACTTTAGACATGGTGGAATCCATTTTTAGCATAGAAACAATCATAGACTAGCTGATAACAGTTGACATACAAAAATAAACTGAAATTTAAATTAAAACAAATGCCATTTACTTTAAAGTAACCTGTGGCTTTGGACAAAATACTGTCTAATAGGAATTTGATCAGGTTTATGTATTTTTCGGTAACCTGGCGATAACAAACTTTCAACATTTTTAGTTATTGAGGCAAGACTTTTTTTATTCCTTGTTCCTTGATCATCAGAGGAGGGTGGAATAAAAATAAAAATTAAATTTTGTTTTCTTATTTAGCAAATGGTTTTTCCAAAAACATCCAGATGTAGGAGAAAATAAAAATAAAATATTATTTGTGAATGTAAGATAGGATGGTTAAATGCTTCAAATTTATATAATTAGGAAGAAATACATATCTTATCTTTGGAGATTTCAAGGCAGTGGAGGGCATAATAAAAATAAAGAAAAACGTTTATTTTTTTCTGAAGTTTCCACTTTTTCGTGGCGGTGGGTGCGTTAATTGGCCAAAAATACAATTTATTTTTATTCAAAATCATCATTATTTGCAGTCGGCGGGTTCGCTAAATAAGGTATAAAAAAAGTTTTGCCTAATGGTTCATTCTCATTATTGGGTCAACCTCAGGCTGCAGTATGTAGCTATGTCATCAGATCATCCATGTCACATTGGGATTTAAATCTGCTTGAATAATTGTGACTTGTAATTAGTTCAGGGGAGCTGGACTGAACACCACTACAGTAGTAAGTTCCAGTATTCAATTTATTCATTACTTTAACATTATCAAAATTTTCAGGATGAATAGCAACATTCATCAATAGAGGGCAGTAGACAAAGACACTTGCTGTGAGCCTACTTGTCAACAACACCATAACCTAGAATTACACAATCCCAAAAACATAAGAAAAAACATTAAAAACCTGGACAGTCATCTACAGTTAATGAATATGCTAATATAAATGAAAAAAATACTAAGAGATATTTAGACATATAATCATAAATATAAATGTCCTAAAAAATCCATAGAGATGTATAAGCAAACTTTACAATAATGCAAAATGTTTCAAATCATCAATAAACAATAGACAAATCAATATAATTTACCTTCAACGTTGACAACAAACATGCAACTGCCTACATTAGTAGCAGCATCAGTAGCATAACAAATAACAGAATTGGAACCAACATTAAATGAATAACCAGAAGATGGAATACAAGTAGCTGACAAACCAGTATCAACATTGTCACTGACTGCTGGGTCAATCCAGGTCACTGTAGCTTGATTTGAAGCTGCAGCATTCACTGTAATATCATCAGAGCAGGTTACACTTGGAAGTTCATTATCTAGTAAAACAGTTATTAAAGGTGATTGATTACTCTGTATTCAAATAGTAATTGAACTTTTTTTTTACAAAATTGTTTTCATTAATTTAGTTTCCGATATTTTTTTTTCTAATTAGTGGATTACAGTAGTCACTAGTGTTCTCTTATTTACACACAAGGTTATGATTAGATAGTGAAGATCATATTTTTACATGTTTGTCAGGATTAATTTGAACTATACTGAGGGCAGCTGCCAATTAAATTTGCTCCATATAAAAGACTTGTTATTTTGTTTTTAAATACAATAATAATAATATCCAATTATAGTCATATGAGTACGCTATAGGAAATAGATCTAGCCTACGGAACTGTACCGTCTCTACTAATTGTATTTAAACCGCAATATTGAATTTTGTATAATCTTTCATATTTCATTTGTAAACCTTTCTCTATTTATATTACACTGTATTATTGCTATATTCAGCTTAAGTTCAACTAAGGGCAGCAACCTGTTTCCTTATGGTACCAGGAACTTAGATGACAAATAAGTCAGGAATGTACCATGATAAACTTATCCCACTTTTATTAACTAAAACTATGACATCATGTAATCATCCTTAATTCATATTGGTCAAGTATTACATCATCTTTTGAATCATTCCAAATATAATAAGGAGTGCTACCCCAATATAACACAGTATTCCTATTGCTATACACTTTTTCACATTGTTCTCATTCGGATTACTACCTCAACTGTACTTTGCAATATTTTATTTGTTTGATTTCATCAATAGCCAAGTGTTTTTGTAGCTTACAATAAGCATTTTTTTCACTGGAAATAAATTATATTACATCTATTAATGTTGGTTGGTTGTATTCTTCCCGTTGCACCATACAACATCTAAAGAACCATTATTTACTGAAAAAATTGCACGAAGCCCGCAGGGCTTAAATGCAATTTTTGAAGAGTGGAGTTGAATAGCTTGGAGGTTAAGATGTTTGCTGTCTAATCACAGGGCCCTGGGTTCAATTCCTGTCATGGTAACAGGATTTTTTCTCACGACCAAAACAACTTCACTCCATAAGCCTCAATGACACTGGTCTATGTAAAGCATCATGTGTTTATGTCATATGAAGTGATTGCCACCTATCTAATAGGACAGTGATTAAGTCGTTATCGGTAATCCTTGGCCTGAAGGAATTAAATAAAATAAATAAATAAATAAATTTTTTTTAAATTAAGTAAATAATGGCTCCGAAGGATTTCTATTTTGTATAGAGTATGAAATTACTTGACTATAATTGCTTTATAAGTCAGTTGTTGTCACCTTTTCTATGGTCCTTTAATCAAACTGCTAGTTGTAGATTGGATGCTATAATCATAAAAAAACTGCTGGTTGCAGTGACCGGTTGCTCAGTGATCAATACATTATACTGTGTGTGTACAGATTAGCAGTGCGTATTAGAATGATTTGTTAGTAGAACGCACACTGACACCCTTCGCACAGCTCTTAGTAATACAAGATGATGAATAAATTGAATGTGGTTGATGAGGTTTTTTTAGGGTCATTAGGTTGGCCCAACCTCCTGGTAAACATTTGTTTAATAGATTAAAAAGTCCATCAATTTTTGGCTTCACTTCCCACACTGCACTTATGTCCTATCACTCAACCCCACAAGATATCCTTCACTGTCAGGCCACTATAGTAAAATATACAATAGTATAATATAACATGTTTTGACTGTTTGTTATAAAATTAGAAATCTAAAAAAGTTAAAAGGCCATTCCTTGTGGGGGAACTCTCCCACTTCCACAACTTACACCTCATTCAACTTCCAGCAGGCCTCACAAAGCCCCTAGACCCCCGACATTACTATACGATAACTGCCTATTATATTTAATACAGGGCTCAGAGTGAAGATGTAATTTCATAATGAAGAAATATCCTAGTGTCACAGAACCAATGTGTTAAAAAGAAAGCATCTTAACCGCCATTGACTGCACATGACAAGTAAATCTTTTATTTTTTTTAATAGGAGATTAAATTAATGAATTCTTTTAAAATTCTTATTTATATTGTTTTTCTAAATCAACAAACACAATATATCACAACGCATTATTAATAAATTACTAATTTCTCAAGTAATTGTAAATATTATTAATTGCTCAACACTTACCCATGATGGTTACAGTGAAGGTGCAGAAAGCAGTATTACCACTGCTGTCAGTAGTTGAAGTACACGTAACAGTAGTGTCACCAACAGGAAATGATGAGCCAGAAGGTGGGGTACAGGTAGCTGACAAGCCAGTGTCAATATCATCAGTTACTGTTGGCGGACTCCAAGTTTCAGTTCCTCTTGATTGGCCTGGGGATGTACCTGTATGAAAACTACTTGGACAGGTCACAACTGGTTCACCAGGTACAACTGTTACAGAGAAAATAAGAGTCACAGAATCATGTATACTTTCACACAGCATTTAAAAATTTATTCTAAAAATACACACCATGATTCTTCAGGTGCAGGTAATCTATTATAAGTGAGTGAAGATGTCATTACTTTTATTTGCACTGAATTTTCTTATTCCCAACTGATCACTACTGTATATTTATATAGCGCCTCTGATATTTTGCGTCTCATGACAAAAAATCTCAAAGCTGGGTGATTTTATTACAGTACATTACAATGGAATATTTCATTGCTAGGCCAAGCTATGAACGCACACTCGACGAACATAACAAATCTCATTCTTTACAGCGCTGGTTAGCGCAAATGAAGCCTAAATTCAAGATTCAGGAAAAACTCAGAAATTACATTCCACTGGCAGTGTTACAAGTGCTATATGGTAATAAACAAAAGACAACTCAGGATATAAAAATATAAAACTATGAGCACTTGCAAACAATGTGAGTAATTTCACAGTAAATGGACATGATATCCTAACATTTTCATGGAAAAATAGAATACAGATGATTTTGGCTAAACTCTGTGGAACAGAACATATGATATCAATGTTTTGGAAAAGGGTTATTATAAGATAGTTAAATTATCTTTTCAAAAGAAATATGCATGTTTGTATTTTAATACACTACAAATCCTATTCCCATGTAACGGACGAACAGGATTTTGACATACATTTGGGTCAATGACTTTCCATTGTGGATGCCCCAAAAATAAAATGTATGATTACCAATTTTTTAAAAAATTTTTTTACTGTATATATTCACTAATTTGATAAACATTTAAAAGTAACAGATATATTTCTTTTTTAGGAATATTGGGCCATTTTTAACTTCCTAAATTTTTTGACATACAATGTTACGTCCGTTACAAAAACCATCAAATTGCATATTTTTTTAATAAAAAAGGGTTTTATTTTTCTTTCTAGTGTTTTATCTTATTAGTTTCCAATATATTTCCAATAGAAATAATGAATCCATCCTTATAATACAATTTAAAAAAAATATCCTACATCTAATTTTAGACATTTTTGTCATGTAACATTTTTGTATGGTGAAATATGGCTAAAAATTATGTCAATTTATCATTATATTTTTTACTGTGAATTGTGTGATCATGAAATGATTTTTAATATGTATACTCATTGATATGATAATATAAATGTAAAAATATTTAATTTTAAACAATAAAATCTTTAGTTATAGCTTCCTAAAAATATTGCTTGGAGCATGTCTATTTACTGTGAAATTGCTCATATATATTCATGAGAAAGAGTACAAACAGAATATTAAACATTATTAAACAATATTACACTTTAAACCTAACTAATTAGACCAAAATTGCACTTAAGCAACAATGATCTATTAACATTATTATTATGAAGGTGAATGGATTTGGAACGAAGGAGTTTCTATAATGGCAAAGTGTGGTGAGTGGTAAAATAGATGAAAAAAAATGTAGTGGATGAGTGGCCTAGAAAGGCATAATGGTTATGGGATAACAAGGTGATTGACTCATAAAGCTAAAGGAATCATCATATTGAGTATCTTTCTTCAAAAATTGCAAAACGTTGTGGTATTATTCGCCATGTTAAAGCTTACTGTACTTTCCAAATTCTGCTCTCAAAATGCTTGGTAAGGCACTAATAATGCCTCATTTCGATTATTGTAGTCAAATTTGGAC
This sequence comes from Anneissia japonica, assembly GCF_011630105.1. Taxonomy (NCBI): domain Eukaryota; kingdom Metazoa; phylum Echinodermata; class Crinoidea; order Comatulida; family Comatulidae; genus Anneissia; species Anneissia japonica. Next base: position 14,193 of record NW_022706625.1, read on the forward strand.
AAACTGTAATAACAAAAGCAGCAAAATCGATTTGCAAGAATTTTATTATCAGCCGATATTAGAACTCCAGTGGATGATATGATGATTACTCTTCATTGGCTTAAACTAAATGATCGATGGACAAACCAAATTTTACTTACTTGTTTAAATGTTTAAATGGTAATGCCCCTGAATATCTGTCTTCAAAATTCACCTTCACCCACTCTGTTCATTCCTACCCTACTAGGAATCAAATATCAAATACTCTAGTTGTTCCATATGCAAATTCAAACTGGGGTGAGTGTACTTTTCATAACAGAGCAGCTCACCTTTAGAACAATCTTTCTCACAACATTCGTAACAATTTTGATGCTCTTTCTATTAATATGTTTAAAAAAGAGGCCTTTATCTGTATTTAGTATTAGACTGTACCTTTTTATTTTGGTTTGGTAGTTTTCATTTGTCTGCTTTCTTTTCAGTTTTAGGCTATCTTGTTGTTTTTGATTTACTTTTAGTTACTTTTGAATTCCATAATTGTAAAAATTATTTTTTCTTTTTTTTTTGTGTGTGTGGATATATTCACTGTATGTACCAGAGCTTCCTTGAAAAGCAGTGCTAGTCACTGAATGGATACCCCCTGGTTAAAGAAAGCTTAAATAAATAAATATCTCATTAATCACACTATCGTAAATTGAAGTATTATTATTACTGTTGTTTTACTATTACTATCTACTGCTACTGCTACTGCTACTGCTACTACTACTACTACTACTGTTATTATTATGTGGATTAAATTATCACAGAATTTACAATAAAACTTACAATTTATAAGATTATTTTTTGAAACAGAATAAAATTGGTAACAATTTATTGAACAAAAAAACAGATTTTACATAGATGAATAGTTGATTTAATATGCTGAATCATTATTAATGGTGTATACCTATCATATATTTCTTTAAATTAATCAACAAATATCTCATTAATCACACTATCGTAAATAGTATTATTAAAGTATTATTAATTCTTTATTAAAGCATTATTCGAGCACCTTCATTATTATTATTGTTATTACCATTATTATTATTATCATTATCATTATCATTATCATTATCATTATCATTATTATTATTATTATATTATTATTATTATTATTATTATTATTATTATATATATTATTTATCAACTGTAGTAACATTGAAAACATTATTATGTGGATAAAATTATCACAGAAAATAAACTTATAATTTATAAGATTATTTTTTTTTTACAGAATAAAATAGATAACATCTTTATTTAAAAGCAGGTTTTGCATGGATATAAGTTAATTTAATATGCTGATTTATTATTACCTCATTAATCAAACTATCTTAAAATTATTATTATTATCATTATTATTATTATTATTATTATTATTATTATTGGTATCGCACATTGGATCAATATCCAATGGAATTACATTATTGCTGAAGCTTGGTGACAAGTCTCCTCAAACCTCTAGGACCTTCCTGAGGATCCTTGCCATGTTCAGAATCACACTTTTTTCTGAAGTTCATCTATTCTGGTCTCTATACCGATTTGTTCCAGTCTTTTCTTAATTTCTTTGGAACTGTTCCAAATGTCCCAATTACAACAGGAATGACCACTGTTTTGATTTTCCGTAATTACCTCAGTTCTCTTGCTAAATCCTGATACTTAATTACTTTCTCCATTTCTTTCTCTTCGATGTGATCGTACGGTATTATTATTATTATTATTAATATTTGTTTATTTTTTGTATTACTGTATATATATGCCTAGCCCCTATATAATATACTGTATATTATGTATATATTAAATAATTTAATTAGAAATAATTATAATTAATTGTAAAACATATATATATATATATATATATATATATATATATAGATTAAAAGGCAAAATACTGGAAAACAACAATGCTGTGGGAAACAATGGCTGGATCTCAGTAGAGATACAAAAATGATAAGCAACAGCTAAAA
>NW_022706625.1:18636-20157 GCF_011630105.1 Anneissia japonica
TAGGCTAGGCCTAGACCTAATCAATGATACCATGTCATTTATCAATAAAAACATCAATTCCCTGGGCAGTGCCGATAGAAAACAACAACTTTTTCGCACTGTGGCAGTGCTGATAGAAAACAGCAACTTTTTTTTTACCCTGCGGCAGTGCCGATAGCCACTACCATGCTTAGGATGGTTTGCAGCCGAAACGGATGGATTCTCCATACTGCACCTCAGCGCGGCTAAGCCTAGCCTCCCGAGCAGAGTTAGCTAGGCTAGGCCCCTCTAGTAGTTGAAGTAACTGCCTGGTTTCTGGACAAAACGGCAAAAAATAAAAAACGGCAGTGACCAAAATGGCAATGACCAAAACGGCAATAAACCAAAACGGCAATGATAAGAACCAAAACGGCAACAGACCAAAACAGCAATGAATGTCCATTGAAACGGCAATAGGCAAAGACCAAAATGGCAAAAATGAATGCCAAGACTGAAGCGCCATCGGGCGTGGGCAGCAGTTTATAATTTTCTGAATCGTTTGTTTTTTTTGGGGGTTTTTTTTTTACACATCCATGACGAATTATTTTGTTATTTTAAAGTGTTATTTATTTATTTTTTTTTTCTTTCCCGTTTTTTTATTTTCATGACATAAATTGTTTAGCCTCATAATATCTGTATTTTAAGGTTTTAATTATTTAAATGTTCACTGGTTTTATATTGTATATTATATTGTGTTCCCCCAATCTTTGTTGTTGCTGCTGCTGCTGCCGCTGTTACTGTTACAAATTAAAGATAACATACAAATTCAATAGTAAGAAAGATTATAATACAATATAAAACCAGAGAACATTTTAATAATTAAAACTTTAAAATACAGATATTATGAGGCTAAACAATTTATGTCATGAAAGTCAAAAACGGGAAAGAAAAAAAAACAAATAATAATAAATAACACTTTAAATTAACAAAATAATTTGTCATGGATGTGAAAAAAAAACCAAAAAACAAAACAAAAAAAAAAACAAAAAAAAAACAAACGATTTAGGAAATGATAAACCGCTGCCCGCGCCCGGTGGCCATTTTTACGGAAGCTTAAAGTGACCATCCGCGTTTCCGAGTTTCCAAGATAATTATCTTGGAAACATGGAATAAATACTTTATTAAGACATCTTTCCGAGATATTTTATTTCGGAAAGACGGAATTCCAAGATAATGTATCTTGGAAAGACGTCTGTCCAAGATAATTTAACTTGGAATTCCGTCTTTCCAAAATAATTTATCCTAGAAAGAAGGAATTCCAGGATAATTTATCTTGGAAAGACGGAATTCCAAGATAACGTATCTTGGAAAGACGGAATTCCAAGATAAATTATCTTGGAAAGACGTCTTTCCAAGATACGTTATCTTGGAAAGACGTCTTTCAAAGATACTTTATTTTGGAAAGGCAGAATTCCAAGATAATATCAAGATGAAATTCGAAATTCAAAGATAGCCTGAAAGCTGTGTAAGGAAAGTTGAGCTACCTGTGACTTACCAATGAAT
>NW_022706625.1:20748-57545 GCF_011630105.1 Anneissia japonica
ATATGTCGTTGAGTACTGTGTGTCTTCGGCGAGAAGCAGGTCACAAAACCACCTCTTAGATTGGCCTTCTTTAATAAGCTCACCGTAAATTGTATAGATTTACAAAGTGAGTTAATAAGGTATCCCATCTATTTATTACCACATAATATTAAACTAGAGTATAGGCCCTAGGCCTAACCATGATGTAAAGAAAGGCCTAGGCTAGCTAGGCCAGTCTGCAAAACAAACGCAAACGGTTTCTTTCGCGAGACTTAGCCTAGGCTAGGCCTAGAACGCTCTGTCTCTGAAAGAGACAGAGGCTTTAGCTGGGCCCCTGAGGTAGGTATACCAGGGTTGTAGCTAAGCCTCCCCTGGCATAGGCATAGGCTAGCCCATATATTATTAATTAAGAGCCTGACAAAATTCATATTGTACCATTATTCCGAGGTTGTTCATTCTTTGTCAAATAAATAAATCAAGATCAATCAAGGAGTTCATTAGGCTAGGCCTAGACCACCTCCTCCTAGGCTAGGAACTATTTTTGGCATTGCATTTATTTTTCATGGCACGATACTCATCCCAAAGATAAGGAAAATTTTCTTTGGCGGCCTTACTTTTTAATGCATCTCATTTCCTCATGAGTTTAATCAATTCATCACTCAACCATGGACTATTTTTATTTCTCAAGCATTTTTGCTTTATAGGGACATGTCTGTTAGCAACATAAAGAAATTTATTCTCAAAATTCTGAAGTGCATCATCAATGTTATTATCTTTTGTGATTTCGTACCAGTTTACATTCATCAGGTGTAGTTTGAATTGGATTTCATTTAGTTTGTTATATAATTTCTACAATTTTTAATCCAGTGGTTTGAAGGTTGCTTTTATTCTTTACCTATAATTGAGTAAATAACATCATGATCACTAAGACCTGTGTATAAGACTCCAGAATCACCAACTTTTTCTGGACAAGATACATAGATACAGTATGGTCAATAAGGGTCGACGTAGAATTTGTGGTCCTAGTTGGATCTGTAATAACTTGTTTAAGATAGTAGTTTAGTTGAGATTTCTTTTAAATTATTCATGTAAAACAGCTTGGATTTGCAGAAAGTTCATCACAATTAACATTCACCAATAATGATAATGTTACTGTTAGTATCAGAACTTTTAATATTTTGAAGCACTTCTTCAAGTACTGTAATTTAAATAACAGCATTTCTTATCCAGGAGGGCAGTACCAAGAATAATAGTTTGGTTTCATATTGGCTTTAGATATTTCAATGGAAATCATTTTAAACTCAGGCTTCATAAGGTCAGAGCGAATTTATAACTAAACCGGTAAAACCACCATGTTGATTTATATATACAGCCACACCACCTCCATCACGGTTTCAATCTTTAGGAAGAATGTCATAACCCCTAATATAAATTTCTTCATGTTTAATGAAATTACTAAGACGAGTTTCATTTAAACATATTATATCAATGCTATTATTTACAATAAGGAAATTAACTCAAACCTATCTGTAAGACTTACAATATTTAAACCAATTACACTAATATTCTTTAATTAAAAATTTAACAGTTTTCATGGAAAGTTCCTTGATTTACATTCTTATTCTCATATGTGTTAAATCAGAAAAGAGCTGTAAATGAAACGATTCATCTGCATCAATGGTATCGGCTTTGTCTTCTTTGCCGGAAAAATTACTGGCTTGGTGCATTGCAGTACAGGTACTTCGATTTGTGTCCTATTTGATGGCAAGTCCAACACTGAACAGGTTTGCCATGATGACCAACACAACGTACATGACCGCTTTCTCCACAGAATTGACAATTCGATACAGTTGAGGAATAGCTACTCTCGTTTCTTATGACTTATAGGATTTGGATCTGAGTTTATACTCTTGATCAGGCCAGAAGTTCCATGCTTATTTATATGAAGACCATGGCGTGTGAATTTTGAGGTGTCAATGCCATTGCTGGTTTTAAATGCTGTGAAATTATCAATGTACTGTTCTTGGAATTCGTTTTTCAGCATATCGTTGGTTTCCAGTACACATACATCGAGGTGAGGGTCGTCTAGTTGTGGACAGGCTCCAGAAAAGTAGCCTTTTGTTTGTGATTGTAAATTAGTTGAAAGTTCCTGGTAATCTTTCAGTAGAGAATTGTTATAATTACGACAACTACAATCATTGGTCCCTGCATGGATTACAACATTCTTCACATTGGTTAGATCGATGTCTTTTAGAGCAGAAGATACTTGTTTTACTGTGGCTCCACGTATTGTCTTGATTGATGTGTTGAGCAGACCCCTTGTTTTAATGTTTCAGCATCGAGTCTCCAGTCAGAAGGATTTCTTTACTGTAAGTCAAGACTTTCCTTTAACAGTTCTTTTATTATCAGGAGGTATTCTGTATCTTTTTCAGGGCTTTCACTAACATCTTCAACATTTAAGGCGATGTAGCGATTACGTGTTTCCATAGCTGGAACATAATAATAACTGGAGCAGAATTAGGATAGATTTTACTATGTGTCGATGGAAGGTTTGACAGCTGTTGCTACATTTCTCAATGGTGTGGATTCCTGAAAACTTTCTTAAGTTAGATTGATCTGAGGTTAAAATGATTTGGCATTTGATGGCAATTTTGAGACAAGGTCCTTGATGATCAATTCAAGTTTGGTGATCCTGTCTTCCAATGAGGAATTTCTGCATTCTTCATCTTTGGTGATTTCTTGGACAGGTTTTCCTTGGAGTATTCAAAATTTTTAGATTTTTTTTTTTTTTTAGATACTGTATTAGTAGATCATATTTCTAGTAGTTTCCTCTATTTCATCCTTTGTAAACCCATAAAAACTATCATAAGATCTGTCAAAAACATTTACAGGACTGCTTTGATGTGCCATTTTCCAACTTGGCTTGGTATGGGTGTCGGCTAACTCGTACACTCTTTGGTCAACTCGTACACAGAATTAGGTGAACTCTTACACACGATTGGTGATCTTGTACACATGACTTTTGGTGAACTCGTACCTAAATACATTATTTGATAGTCAATTTTTTTTTATCAGATGAGATCAAACTAGCTGAATCAATAAGGTCGTCAAAGAACCAGTGGCGGCTCTAGGATATAATTTATAATATAATAAAAAAAAACTAATAAATGAAAATATAGTTTTATATAAATACATACAAATGGCCGTTTCTGGCTTCTTTTTAGAAGCTGGAAAAATGCACGAGGCCTATTACCTGCACTGTTGCCTGGTAACTAGGCCTGTACAAAAAAATTGGAAAACAAGATTTCCTACAACCAAACAGGTTCCCACGGTAATCGTAAAAAACTACCGTAATAATCATTACACTGCTACTGAAAAAATACAGAAAGTATTATGGGAGTATTTTGTATCTCAAAAGGAACAAAAATCAATACTAAGTCTAAAACTGAGTCTGAAACATTACCTCAAATAAAAACGTACTAACAGTTATTATAGCGCCCTCTCAATGAAAAGGTGATCAGTTTCGACGTCCCGTGCCGCCGAAGATCATAAATTTCTAAATCTATTTACCATTTATGTACACAAGTTCTAATCATAGGTTTTAATAATAGAGATGAGTATTACTATTATCAAAATATAATACAATTTGAATAAAGTTTAAAATACAAAGTAAATCTTACACAAAACTTGTGTACGGGCTAGCAAACTGTGTGTACAGGCTAGCAAACTTGTGTACAGGCTAGCAAACTTGTGTACGGGCTAGCAAACTGTGTGTACGGGCTAGCAAACTCGTGTACAGGCTAGCAAACTTGTGTACGGGCTAGCAAACTGTGTGTACGGGCTAGCAAACTTGTGTACGGGCTAGCAAACTGTGTGTACGAGCTTGCCAATGGTGTGTACGGGCTTGCCAAAATTGTGTGTACAAGTTCGCCAAAATTTGTGTACAAGTTGTGTGTACGAGTTGGCATGTGTACGAGTTAGCCTGTATTCCTTGGTATAATCTCAATAGCTTTGTATTGTAGCCCATATGCAAATAAGCATAGCATAAAAACAGTTTAAGACAATTATACAGTCAGCTTGTTTCCCTGTGCTGTAGTCATTCAGCCATCCTATGAAAAGCTTGGTGTAGGCCTAGTAAAAATCAATTAAAATCTCCCAAAATATACCTTGATATAGTAAAAACTGGGTTGGTACATGTTCCTTACAGTGTTGTCTTCATGCTGATCTGAAATTTGTTGCCAAATTATTTGAGATAATCTCTCAAGAGTGTCTAAAATTCAGGATCATTAGAGGCTCCTGTCACTACACCATCTTGGTTATTGTCTTGGTAATTAATAGCGAAGCCATTAATTATTCCCTCAAAACCCAGGCCCTTAGGCAGGTCATTTCAAGGGGGGTTCTCTGGGCGTGGGGTCCAAGGGCCTGCCTAAGGGCCACGGTGGGGTCGGGGGTGAAGCCCCCAGAACCAGAGCAGTTTTTGTGTTTAATGGGTCTATATGATATTTTAAAAGCAGTTATGTTTTGAAAAAGATCTATGTAATAAAAAGGTGGTAATATAATAAAATTAGAAAATATTTTCTGAGAATTGGCATGTTTAAATAACACCAAAAGATATAAAAAAAAACCCCTCATCGCATAATCAATATCAATATACTCAACATGTTCAAGTTCTTCTTCCTCCTCTTCCTCTTCCTATTCTTCTTCTACTACATCTTCCTGACTCTCATTTTGTTCACTGAAAATAATAGTACTGTATTTTACTACATGGCTAAAAAAAGCACAAATATTGTCATTACTACTGACAGGGCCATCGTTAAATTAACTCAGAGCCCAAAATTTAGCATCATATTCAATACGTTATCTGACATCATGAGAACCTAAACTTTAATACAATTATTTGTTATATACTTAGGCCTAATTCGAAATTATTATTTTAAGACTTTAAACATAATAGGCTACATATCTGATTAATAATAGCTGAGATTTGATGCACATTTTAGTATTAATAATCGTTTTTATTATATCTTCCTGAATATTTATTGTCTGCGAAATGAAATATGAATTTATGCATCTTTAGAAATACAATTTCTACAATATTAATCTTGTTTTTATATAGATAAATGTTCGATAAATTCTATCTTTCATAAAAAAAAATGAAATTCAGCGGGTCTATTTTCAATCTAATCAATGGCGTTTGTAAACATGCACTGACGTCATCGTCGAATTCTAGGACTTTCAACGGTAAAGCTGGCCTGCCTGCCAACCAATAATAATAATAATTAACAAAATGTTGTTCTTTTTTAATATAGGCCTATGGCGCATTTTGTACATGCACTTCAACTTTTACAACAAAAGCCTAGGCCTAGTACCTCTAGTACGTACTTAAGCCTACACTGGTTTGTTGTCGTTGGGATATAATTCTGTCTCTAAATGAATGAGCAACGAACCTAGCTAGTCAACATCTAGCTAGGCTAATTGATATTGAAATCAATAACCCTTCTTCTTTGCAACGAAAAAAAGTCAGTTATTCTAGGACGATTCGTGATTCTTTATCACTAAAAATTAACAAACACTCGTTTTGACGCACTCCGTTCTGTAGTGTGTGTCTGCTGTTGAAAACAAACTTCCTAGCCTAATTTTGTGACTGGCTATGATGACTGAGATGGACCATGTTGGTTTATTAATAATATTTTGTTTGGGATAGAAAAAATGAGAGTCAATTTCCCCAAAATGCTCCAACAGCATATAGTTTAGTGTGCGCTATGGACAGTATGGCTATGGAATTTACTAACCACACAATCCACAATCAGGTGATTAAGTCGCAAATCTTTATCTGCATTTGGTGGATTAAGTCACAAAAACTTTAGCTGCGTTTGGTGGCACCATTTACGCTAGGTAGACGGCGACCAGTTTCGTTCACGGTTGGTACATTTCTTAAACACTCAGCCAAAGGCCAGGGAAAGTTGAGACGGCAGCTGGGTTTTTATCAATGTTTGCCATTCTTATGTGTGCCATCGTAAAGTCATGGTTTGCATTAGTTGCGTTCAATTTAAATCTCCGAACTTCTAAAGCTGAGTTATTCTATGAATTTAGGCTTATATCGCAGGCTACAGTTTAAAAACAGGTGACCAAATAATGAATTAGGTGCTAAATTTTGATTTAATGCTAGGTAAGTTAATAACAGACATTCTTTCCAAGTGGGACTCATTCAAAAATTCGAGGGGGTTCGCTAGAAAACGGGGGGTTTGCTAGAAAAGGGGGGTTCGCCCGAACCAAATTCTCTATCGTTGTTCTCTATGCAGAACTAAACCGCTTTTCCAATGAAAACTTAATGTCATTTTTAGTATTTTAACTCGCATAGTGAAACTAATTTGCTGCCATGGTGGTGGTGCATCCGCACCTCTCGTACCCCCAACCTTTTGCGATGGTCTGTCTACAGTAGGCCTATCGCCGTCATATTACACTATATTCTTCTTTTTTTTTTTTTTACACAGTATCTATCAGCATGCCATCTCTTGCGCTAAGCATCGCCAAGAAGAATCAGCAAAACAAGAAAACCAGCAAATATGGAATTGAAGTAGTAAGCAATTTGGCGTGGAAAGGCTGGGAACCAGGTGGCGAATATACAAAACGTATTGTGCTGAAAAATGTGCTTGTAAAAACTCAGAAGATAAAGTACAGGTGACTACAATTTATGTTTTTTAAAAATTATTTATAGCTCTGTTCAGGGGGGAGGGGGATGTGGGCACAACAGTTTCAGGGGGCGTTGTTAAGGTAACCAAATTTGAAGTTGCGATGTAGCATGTTGGTAAAAATGCTTGCCTTTAAATCTCAGGGTCCTGGGTTCAAATCCTGTGACAGGATTTTTTTTCTCATAAAACACATTTCCACTCCCTAGGCCTAAACCTCGTAATGAGACTTTAAGCATCATGTTATTTTATTGCATTAAGAGGGCCCCTGATTGTCGGCCGACCTTCTAGACTAGGAATAATAATAGTAGTGTAGTTTTATATAGCACCATATCCATCTAATATAAGATGCTCATGGCGCTTGATATGTGGACTATGAACTCGATCAATGACTTTCTTCGCCCCTAAGGGTCCCTTCGTGTCTGTGCTACCAGATAACCTAGTACCAGCAACTCTCATCGTCCACCACAGGGGCTGTCTGTTCCAGTACACCAGGGCATCCCCCTACTCGTCTCGAAGGATGTACTGGGTTCTTCATAGTGCACACGAGCCATTGTATACACTGGGTCTATGGATTATAGTCCTTATCCGAGAAGACTTGTTACGCTGGAGAGGGTCTCCCTCCCTCTATAGATATGATTTTAAAAAGACAAAATGTGATTTTTGCTACATCAGATGCTTCAGATTTTTTATTTTGCAATTCTCTCTCTTCCCAGTATTCCTAATTCACGTTTCTTTACCACCCTCTACCCTGAGACGATTGTTCTTAGTGCTGGAACAAGTTTTAGTCTGCCGGTTACATTTAGACCACTGGACAAGATACCATATGATGATAAAATTGAATTTAAGACATCAGTAAGTACAGATTTTTTTGTAATCAAGCCGACAAAGATGTTTCACAGGGGTATAAAGTCTATGGAGCACATTTGATTACAGTCAGGCCTGCCAATGATTTTAAATGCAAAATAAATTAACTAAAATGTATAGCTCTTTCTAATATGCTTAAAGTGCATTTACACTGAATCCAAATTTTCGGATTGGAAAGCACACCAAACGGATAAGAAAATTGAATCAATATGTAACATAGGGACGCTGGCGTCAAGTCACATTTATTGGCCAGTCTTAAACATCTACAAAAATCTGAAAAAAGAAAACACACAAGTGACCGGAATACGGTCAAGAGACTACATAAAGTGCTAAACGGCCTGTCATTGTAGCCCCTTTTGACATATTGAATAACGAATAATGTAATTAACAGTTGTGTTGTTATTATACTGTATTTTGTATATTATTTTGCTTAATAAATAATTTTTTCCGTGCTCGTGTGTTGTGTGTTTAGTCGCATGGTTCCAAAGGCATTAGTGCATCGGAAATACGGTCTGAATATGATCTATATTTTGAATACTTACCTGGATGAAGAAAAATAGTGGGGCTGACATAAGAGGGGATAGACTTACTCAGCAGATTATTAACAGCTGTCCTGATTGGCTAATGCTAAATCTCACCCAAAGTACATCACTCTTGAGTAACCTTTTGACCATTCAAAGAAGACAAAATCATGGCATAAATATACAAATTGTAAGCTTGACAATGTATACTTTTATTATATTACAGGAAGGTATATTTGAAGTTCCTCTGTCTGCTGTCCTACCAAAGCATGACTTGTCATTGCCACAAGAACTGAACTTTGGGATGTGTGCAGCTGCTGATAGTGTTCAGTTGACATTTGAAGTGTTCAACAAAAGGTAATCATAACACACTTAAATACATCCTTGCCATTTGATTGGGGGATTTCGTATCGTGTGACATTGGGAATTTTTACACCATTTGTGGCAAAACGATTGCATATTTTTTTATTTGCATTACTCTTTGTGAAAATTTAGTTCAATGTATTTTCGTTCCATTCATTTCGTCCATTGCATACTGCCACCTAATACATTGTTTTCATTGGTTGAAAGAAGATGGACTTTTCCATTTAGACAAAAGGTAGACTCTTTTTTGCATAATAGGTGTATACAAATTACAAGGATCTACAGTATTTTATGTGTGTTATAAAACAAATAATGAAAGTCCAAGATCCATGCTGGTCACATAGACTGTGTCCATGGGCAAGACAATTTATATTAGCCTCCTCTGCAGCAAGGAGTATAATTTGGTACATGGTAGATATTAATGGTCTGGAAAGACATTGCTCATACTAAAGTACATGCATAACTATGAATAGTCCACCAGAGCAGCGTTCCGCAAACTTTTTACTTCACGGCCTATTTCAGGCACCAAGCCGCGGCCCAGCCACGCCAGGGACCAACATACCAAATCCTGGCAAGAACTTTTGATCATGAAGCCTCCATGTATATACAATATTTTGACATCATTATCTGTTCTCTCAGTGATAAAAATTCATTGTATACAAATTAAATATTATTTTATTACATAAATAATACTGTACATTTGTGTTTCCCTTCCCCCCCCCCCCCCCCCCCACAATTGATGATTGTTTTTTTATCTACCATGATTCAACCACACACATCATAGCTTTCTCCTTCTTCCAAAAACTTTTACTCACACTCTGTTACTACGCAACTTCGAAAGACTACCTCACTATACAGGTATTATGTTTAGTAATAAAGTATCCACATGCATGGGCATTCGGTTATCAAGAAATGTGTGGTGTTGTTTACTGTAGTGATCTTTCTAGGACAGGTCTTATATTTATTCTTATCTTTAGCTTATGACTCATCCCATTATTCCTCCATACCGGATTTACTCGATCTTACAGGGTTTATACTAGACGATATAAAAAAATAATTATATAAAGGAAATAATAATTTGAATAAAATGATTTTACTATCACATTGTATGATAATTGTAAATTAATATAGCTTTTATGGTCCATAAGCGTATTTTTTTTATGCCTTTGTTACATGATCAAGCTTCTTTGTAGTGTGATCATGCGTTTTTAATACGCTTCGAGCGCTCCATTGTTAAAACATTAGATGTTCAGTAGAATCCAAAATCTATTTAGATATTGTGAATTAATTTCAAGGTTCGCTTTTCTTTTCTTCAGTGAGCTTCCAACAAAGTTTGTGTGGGCTGTAAGTGAACCATTTGTCATCCAGCCTCCAGAGGGCTCTCTTCAACCAAAGTCCAAGTGCCAGCTAGTTGCAACGTTCAAACCCACATCTGCCTATGTTCATGAGACTGTAGCTGAATTACACTATGGAAGTGAACTTCAGTGTTGCAAACAACTTAAACTAGAGGGCATTGGTTGGTTTTATTGATTAATTTTTATTTAAAAAGTCTATATCTGTTGCATAAACACTTGATCATAGGACACTGTTTGCTGATTGATGGTGGCAGTGTGCGTGGAGCATCACTGAAAATGATCAGTCTTATGTCCCTTGATGCCTTGCGTTCTCATGCAGTTTTTTTAACTTTTATAATTTTGTTAGCATTGTTAATTTGATGAAATTCAGTGTACTTTTTCCAACTGAAATTGTATTGTATAAACTTGAAAAACACTTGAATCATATTTCTCTATTCCCTGTCATTCCCAACAGGTAAATACCCACATTTGTTGGTATGTAGTGCGGGTGAAAAGCCAAATGCGATTAACAACCCAGGCATGGAGAACATCGTCGATTTTGGAGATGTAGCTATTGGAAAGACACGGGAGAAGATGATAGAACTTCACAACCTATCGCCGGTGAGTGTATAAAGTCGACAGAGTATACTGCCCTCGTCATTGTGAAACACCCTAACCAGACTATACTGCCCTCACCAATGAAATGTAATGCACTTAAATCTATATGCTTTACACCAGAGTCTGAAACCCTCTAAGCATGCACTAGCCCATACAGTAACTTCTCCCCTAAGGGTGCCTATTTATCAGAATTATAATTAATATAATTTATTTGTTTGTTTACAAAAATCTTTCAAGAGAAATGAAAGAGAAATGGCCAATTTAGTATGGGAATTTGTTGTGGTTTTCCAAGGTTATTCGTAGGCAATATATCCAAAAATGGCCACAGTCATGTTCATATTATGTCTTGTAAATCTGTATTCCCAATTCAACATTATGATGTCTCATTTCTTAATAATGGAACTCTAGTATACTACCTGTATACTTTTTTTTTTTCAATTGTATGCCAAATCAGATTCTCATGCCTGTTTTTTATAAAATTGCTGCACACAAACTCTGGAGCTTTCAAAAATGCTGATCGTTTAGTCAATTGTCGGGGATATCAGTACACAATGTAACGATTGCAAAGAAAACACTATAGTTACAGTGTAGCAATTTTATATGATCTCTTTTGATGGATTTGTATTGATCTCTATACAGTAGTGCAAAAAGAATTTAATATATTGATAGTGATATTTAAGATGACATCATACAGTATTTTAGGAACAAGCCTATTGTCATTTTTGTTGCAGGTGAAGGCGCCGTTCACTGTAAGCCATCCGACAGCTGGCTCACGAATGGATACAGTGTTCATGTGCAAAGAGACGCATGGTGTTGTGCCAGCAATGGGTATCACTAAAATACCAGTAAGTTATTGAAAATAATATAGTTATTGTTTATTACAAACAATTTATATACAGACAGATTTTTTTTTTAAATACAGGTCTCTCTATAACTAAAGACCCCTCCTATTAACAATCTGACTACCAGGGGTTTGAACAAATAGTATCAGCCACCGCCAGACTTTTTAGCAAATTTTAGCACTTTTCCGAAGCTCGTTGAGAGTGCGCTTGTGATCGGATTGATATGTAGTGAATACTACAAGAACTGCAAACATTTAGCTTTACAGTGGTACCAAACACTTTAATCTAATTACAATCTGTGAACCGTAACAGTGAAATGAAAATGACTCTCTTTTGAAGATTTAGGCAATTTCGCACAACAAAGCTGATATAATTGCGATTTCGTGAAAGTAAATCAATACCGCTCTACGCTAATGTAAACAAACAAATAGTGAAATACTTACGGTCCAGACTGAATATAGTGATCTAATTGTTAGTACATGTCGGTAATAAACCCATCTATCAGATTCCGTAAAAAAACCTGAAACACGGAGATCTCTGTGTTTGGCGGTCAAGCGTTGTTTTACCAGACATGGAGATCTCCATGTTTGGTGGGCAGAGTGTTAAGGACCACCTCCAATTATGGACCACCTTTCTGCATCCCCAGATGATTTCTATCTTTTATTATCTTCATAATAATAATTATGCAAACCAAAAATAGTGTTTAATTGGAGGGAGATCTGTAGAAGTGTAACTGAGATTAAAGAGTATCAAAATGGATCAGTTGAGCAAGACTCTAGCATGAAGATCTATAGATAAGGGAATCCTGAACAATTTTGGGTTACATAATCCTGGCATATGTATTCATTTACTTAGTAATATTGGTATTTACCATTACTTAGGTAACATACCATGAACCATGCATTTTGCTTGTATCTTTTGCCTGTTTGTCTGCCACTTAGAAGTATAAATAGGTGCCTGGTAGGATGTTGCTGCATTAGGTGTATCAATCTCGGCACTATTTTGTAGCATTGACAAGGTAGTAATTATAATCCCCATGTAGCAGAGAAAGTTGCGCTTTGTGCAGTTTGCCAGTATATGGATTTAGTCACATGGTTAATAATGTTGCAAAGCATTTGTAGCCCTTATTAAATAATGTGCTACATAAATTTAAAACATTATTATTATTGTTGCAGATATCTTACTTGCCTCACTCAGTCAGTTCTCAGTGTGTGGATTATGTACATGTACAAGCTATTGGCAATGTGACAAAGACAGTGGTTAAGCTGATTGGTAAATGCAAAGGTTTGTAAATCAATCAACCAATCAATCAATAGAATTTGTATTGTGGCAGATATCCAGCATAATGTAGTCTGCTTATATAGTGGTGCATTAATAACTTTTGGTGGGAAAACACAAAGTTAATTCAACTGACCAAAAAACATACAAAATTTGAAAAGGAAAAATAAAATAAGACAAACCAAGACAATCTCAGCAAGAGGGTACAATCATCCCTGGATAAGAGCAAGGATCCAGAACGTACACAAAACACTAAATATCGGTAATATTTATACAGTACTCAAACCTGTGTTTATGTTAATAATTTTTTTTGTTTTACTAAAAATTAAGCCTCACTTAATAGCAATGAATTGGCCTGGACGTATTTCTTGTCTTTTCTACAACTGTTCAGTCTTTCCTTGTTTCCATATTCATCACAATCCTATGAAAAATGTGCCAGAATGTAAATTCTCATTGATTTACACTTGCAGGACCAGAAGTAAGTTTAAATACAAACATTGTGAACTTCAGCAGAGTTGATGCAGGCACAGTAAGCACAAGGACTCTAGACATTGTGAATACATCCGATGTGCCAACAGCTTTTCAGGTAAGCGCCACCTATCATACAATTACATTTTTTGCACATTATTTTAACAGATGATGATTTTGCGTGAGCACTATATAAGGTTACATGCTGAGGCTTTGACAGCAAATAGCAGAATAAAGAACAATTGTGACCGGCTCTGGCAGAACTCTCTGTTTGTAGGAAAAATTCATAATTGAGTTTTTGGTGTTTTTGGGTCTTGCAAGTAGTCTTCTTTAAAAAAGTGTATATTTGGTGGATATTGGTTGAGTATTAGCAACGTTATGAATATTTATCTCATTGGATATCAGCCAAGCAGGTTTTGGGAAAACAGCTTCCAAAGATTCCAAAATTAATAGTTTATTAATAAGATTTGTATATTAAAAATAATTTTGATATACTTTTCAGTTAGATTTAGTGATTGATATCTTGCAGGAATGTTCTTCATTATAGCTTCTTTCATATAATGCAAAAACATGAAAATGTTCAAAATTCCGTTTTGGGTGCCTGTGGGAAACTAGAAAGTGCGACAAACAGAGGGTTTTTGGCAGGGCCAGTCTTAATTTTTATACTCGGGTAGAATACACCGTACAATACAATTTTGTATGTTTAAGCAACTGTCTTCTGCAACTTTTATCTGCAGAGCATATCACGGCTGATATTAGTTGCACTTTAAAAAACATTCTGTAAAGATGATAATAGAAGCATGAATAGAGTATATGAATCACCTTCATTATTTTTACCTATTCATTTGTTTTTAGTTCATGATTGATGGTGAAGAAAGCGTGTTTAAATTCAGTGTGGAATGTGGCACAATGGATGCTAACACCACTACAACAGTTGTTGTCCAGTTCGCTCCTTTGCATCCAATCAACTATTACAGAAGAGTCGCATGCATTGTACAGAATCAGGTAAGAAAAAAAAAATGATTATGTAAACCTATGGTACCAGTAATGTATGAATTACAGCATTAATATATTGTTATCATTTTTAAATACTTGTCTTGTCTGCTGATTGAGTGATGTGAAATAAAATAAGTATAATAGAAATTGTGTGGTAGTGATAAATGAGGATGATGATGTTGAAGATGAAAATGAAGATGAATGTCACCATGGTGAGCATAATGATATTGATGATGATTATGTTGTTAGTATGATAATAAGTACTGGAATAAGAACGGTTATGGCAATATTAAAACACCTGTGAAATAATGGATGTTGCTCCATTTCAGAACCCGCTGTTTGTTGATTTGATTGGCACCTGCCATACTGAACTTGGCAAGCCATCAGTGCTGGAGCCAAAACACCTTGATCACTACAGAGTTCATCAGACCAGAGGTTTCTCCATGTTCCCACCTGAGGTGCGTATTTATAGCTTTTCCTAACAATTTGCATTTTTTGTTATTTAAGTAATATTTGAGGGTAGCAGGATCTCGATCTCTTTGAATCTCGAAGGATAATACTTTTTTTTTATCAATATTTTATCATCTTTAGGTGTTTTCTATAATCCGATTCCAGTAAATGACCCATCATTTAAAGCTTATGAAGCAGAGAATAATTATGAATATATTAAAAAGTCAATTTTCATGTTTTTTCACTGATGCTGGTTTTGCATGGGAAGCCACAAATTGTTGTTGTATATTGAGCTAGTAATAGTATACCATAAGATAAACAACTTTTAAAAATGCTTTATAGAATGCACTCACTGAAATATACCATATAATTGTTTATATGCATTGACTTTCATCGTACACTTAGTAAACATGAAACTACAAGATTGCTTTTTTGTTCAATTTTAGTAGTAAATATTGTAGTTGTTGCTCTTATTTTAAAGCATTTGAATGAGTTGCTTAAAGATGGTAAGCTAAAGTTGGATGACGATGGTTACCTAATGATGCCGCAAGCAGAGTCCATCGAAAGCTACCTCAAGCCACATCCACTTCAATCACCTATGGCAGAGTTCATAAATGATGGATATTGTATACAAAATAAGGTAGGACAATGAGTAAGACACTGGATTAGATTTATTTTTGAACTCAGTAAAACAAATAAGTAAAGATAATATATGATATAATATTTAAAAAAAATTTAAATCACTTTATTTTGCAAATTCAAGGAATGAACAATAATAATAATAAACAAATGAGAAGATAGAAAACACTTGTTGTACCCAATTCCAACAAGACAAAATTTTACATAGAATGCATGCTGAAAACTTAGCCATCATCCCATACCGTATATGCAGCGGCGCTTACAAAGTTTGTGGAGGGTTCAATGCGGTGCTTATTTGAGAGCAGCGCTTATTCGAGAGCGGTGCTTATAATAATATTGCCGTGGTGCTTTCCATGCCCGTTCCCATGTTACCTATCTTGTGTATTCCTGTATTTCAGTAGGTCTGTCATAGGTCCTACATCGTCGTAAATGAACATTTATAAAGAATGCTTGTGTCTTCATTGTGTTCCCCATTTTAACACTGTATACATTGTATTTCAAACCCTGTTTCTCAAAGTGTTTCATTACAAACAGGGTAATATGTACAGTATTCTTGATTAAGCGCTTATTGGAGAGTGGACCTTTTTTGAGCATTTATGGTACTACATGTCTGTGTGAATGTAAAATTTGCATGTGTCTTGCATAATATCCAATTAAGCCCATATCTGAGAAGAGTTGGTTCTACTAACCGAACCATGGGCGAAGAGTGGCTGAAATCAGCTCCGATGTTAAGGCTGTAGCTAGCGGCGCCCCTGCCTTACCACTCAGCCGATCGACTCGCAAAAGATATCAAAATATATATATTATAGTCTTAAACAAAAAAACTTTATAATAAAACAAAATCATTATTAATCAACAAATTTGGATATTACAAAATAGTTAAAGTACAAAAAATAGAATATTTTATAGAAAATAATTAAATACGCCACTGAGTCTGTGTAACATTAAGGCACATAGAAAAAAATTATTAGATTATTACTCTTTTTAAAAAAAAATTGACGAGGGAGTGCGGTTTTTTTTGTTTTTTTTTCAATCGGAACAATAGATTATTTCGCTTTTGTTTTTATCAATGAGGGAGGGACTGTTTATATTTGGTCTGTAATAGTAAATATTGTATAAAACTGGTTTAATTTTATAGTTTTTTAAAGAAAATGTATTTGAAGTCACAAAATTACATTGTTATTTTTATGCTGTTGAAATAATTGATGCGGCAAAAATATATATTTTTTTTATTCCTGCATCAATATTTCCCGAATTTTTGATGCGGGGGTTGGGGAGGGGGGAGTGATAATCTAATAACTTTTTCTATTTGCCCTTATGCATGCATCTTGTGTTACATTTTGTCTTGTGTGTATAAGGTTTTAGATTGACACCTAGATGAGAATGACAATAAAATTTTAATTTGACCCCAATTAAAGCGACTGAAATTTTTCTTACAGGTCTCACCACTGCATGTCAGTATGGACACTAACCAGGTAGACTTTGGTTGTTGTACCGACTTGACACACATTGGATTTAAAACTCTGAATGTGACGAACAACACCAAAGGCAAAGTGACGGTTGTGTGGATGGGTAGTCCCGATAACAACTTCTCGGTTTCTCCTATAACCTGTGATATACCACCACTGAAGATGACTTCTTTTAGGGTGACTTTCAAACCAGTAAGTGATATGATATGGCAAACATACTGAAAGAGAAATGGAAGAGTTGAAGAAGTAGTTATGTATTATGATAGTGGTGTGAGTTGAACTTGCAGAATTAAGATAACTTACAGTAGCTTTCTTATTCCACTAAGAGAAACTCCTTGCTTGTCTTCACATAATACAGTACATAAAATATTGTGTATCTGTATTCGTAATGCAATTTTATGGAAAATATAATTATATTTGACATGATTTGATTAACTAATGAATCATTTTATTTATTAACCTATTGTTGATTAGCATTAAAATGCTCTAAAAACAACAATATATTAATGCAATGCTCCGAATGATAATTTCAGTTGAAACGTGAAAATCAGATTGAATAATACAACGTATGTTGTTGAGAACAACAGAGGCATTTGCTATGATTTGTGACTACAACACATCAGAATATTATATACAGGAGCACTTAATATATTAAAATTATTTCTTACTTTAATTCTAATTATTTATATGTTGTTAGTTATTATATTTGTACTTCCTTCTACAATTTTAGTCTTCTTGTGACTAACAACTACTCTGTACTTCCTAATAAACCTCTTAGAACAATATCATGTGTGTTTATGTTTTGTGCTTTTTTTATTTGTAGAATGCTCCTAACCAGTTCTTTGGGGCAGAGTTAGAAGGATATGCCTTTTATAAGGTAATGTATACACTCACAGATTCTTTTAACAATAATAATGTGTTTATTATTAATTACATTTATAGATTCACAGAGCTACGCAAGCCTGTCTACAAGGTTTGTGGCTAATTGGCCATTACATTAAAAGACACGGATGTCACCTATTTTTCCAAGTGTTCTTTAGTGAACATCAGGGCAAAAATATACCCAGTAGAAGTGTATCTTCGGGGAAAAAATGGCGTGTGCCTCCCCCAGCTGATACACAATGCGAGCAACCATTGAATTAACCTTTTTGGAGTGTCAATCAAACTTAACAACTGGCCAATCAAAGCATGTCTCACAAATACATATGTTGTCCCACAAACGCACATGTTTGCGTATGTGTTTACACAGATATTTTGTGGGGCCTTAGCAACAGTATCCAAGGGGCGTGGCTAATACCAGAAAGGTCCATTAAATCAATAGCCTGATGATATATATTCATAGTTTCCAGCCTTTTAAATCTATTGAAAAAATTAAATACCATAAAATTTAACATACTGTACTGTATGATCACTTTAATATTCCAACCTTAAACTGTCATTGTTATTTTTAATTGCAGAGTATGCGTGATTATCGTTTAGTGCAAGATGAAACGTTCTGTCCACCATGGTGCCTGACTGTGAATGCAGTTGGACAGACATTCCAACAAGGACAACAGACGTTTCTACCAAGGCTTACGTTTGACAAGAAAGAATTGGTAAAGTGGTCACACAGAAAATATTTAATTATTATTATTATTATTAATATTTTTTATAGTAATTTTTAATTGTGTTTGTAAATAAAGTCGTTCTAGCCTTCATGCTTTTTAACTGTATCTTGTTTGATAATTTGCAATAAAGTTACCTATAACTTTACAAAACTTAGCAATGCATCCAGAATTGGAATATAAATGCCACCAATTTTTTATTGGCAATCAAGACAGCTGGATGGTAGGGCCTTGTCTCTAAGTAAACTTAATTACGAAAACATAATGTCAGAGAACACTCCCATCCAGTAATTACAAAACGAATAATAATTGAAATTTTTCATATAAAGCACAAAAACATCAAGATAAAAGTATTAAGTCAGTAAAATCTAAAATGAACAGCAGGGTAAAATGTATAATTATTTAACAATAATTTAAAAAAATTGTGTTTACAAGATTCGAACCAAGACACTGAGACATGAATATTAACCTCAGAGCTACGGTTCCACTATTAAAAAACATATTAAATTACTGCCTTCATTTCTAAACTTTTCTGGTTGTAGGTTTTTCCAGCTGTCGACATTAATGATTGTGTCTATAAAACTGTTCTTATGACAAACACAGGAACAACGCCGATTCGCTATAAATTTGACAGTGATCCATCCGGGTAAGTTTAATAGTGGTTCCTCACTTACATTACTCTTTTTTTACAAGAAATCAATTTTTTATGATATTTAACCATCTTAAAGTAAAACTGAAATGCTATGCTAATGATTGTTTGAATGACATGACATGAAACCCAGTGCCTCATGAAACCCAGTGCCAGAAGAATTTGTGTTTGCAATAATAATAATAATAATAATTGTTGACTTATATAGCACATATTGTAGAGACCTCTATGCGCTTAGCATTATCACCCCCCGGTCACTGGATCAAGCACATATGGAACACACACTCGGGCCCCATGGGAGAATTCCATAATGGTGCAGCTGTAATCAGCGCATGGTTGTGTTTGAACCTACCGGGTACCCACTCCTGGATGGGGAGAGACAACCGTAGATAAAGTGCCTTGCGAAGGACACAAGCAACTTGCACAGCGAGAGTTTCGAACCCCTGACCTCAAGGATGGGAGTCCAAGCCACAACTGATGTGCCAACCGCTTCTACATTAGGAGTAAACCATGGCTAGACACAGATGCGGCCAAATTTTGCGTACTTGGCTAGTATTAACAAATTTGATCTTTTATATCGTCCATAGGTCGTTCCTTGTGAAGCCATGTAATGGTTTGTTGCGTGGGAAACATCAGCTGTTTGTGTTTCAAATGAACCCTAAACAGGCAAATGTGTTAAAACATGGCTTCAATTGCTACATCAACGATGATCCAAAGTACACAAAGCAGTTGTTAGCTTGTGGGTCGTCAGAGACACCAGAAATACTACTGGAAAACAAGGTAAGACTTAAGGATGTAATGTCTATGATGAAATGAGAAAAATTCATTAATATTCAATTAAAACATTAAATACCTCATTTAAAAATTAAAGAATCTGTTACAGTAACATCTCCCAATTACTTACCCCTCCGTCCGAACCAAGTTCGTAATTCAGAGAGTTTGAAATTTTATAGCATCTTAGGGTAGGCCTAGGCCTATGCTTCAAAGTACAGGGCTAGGCAGGCCTAAGCCTTGTTGTGGGAGCAAAATTTTGTCACGAAAATTTACTTGGATTTGACTGTTTTAAACAACAAAATAATACTTTACAGAAGACAAAATTACCTGTGCTTACTGTGATGTATTCATTTGAAGTGATTTCCGAATAGGAACATGACCAAATAATGGTAAAAACACAGTAGTCCATGCGACTAGCGCCCCCAGTGAACAAAAAGTGAGATTTGTACAATGTCTGAACAAACATCTACAGCTCAAATGTAAAATATCTCGGCTGAAAACGATTGATATTGCTTGCTTTAAACTTAGTTTTATGTCACTTTGTTGGCTTAAGTGTTTTCTTTCTTAGCTGATGTAACATTTTATATTATTTTTGAAGACTTAACTACACTTTTAAGTGTTTTTGTAGTTAAAAACAACCGTTCCTAATGACATCATTGCCTCAAATTGGGTTCTTAAAATCGAGTGTTTGTAATTGGGAGATGTTATTGTATTAAACTTTTTACTTCCATAGACACAGAGATATGGAATAAAGAACCTTTGTGCTAAGGTCTGCCTCCTTGGATATTGTTGCTCAAAACGACAGTGTGAAAAACATGCTTATTTGGGACAACACGTTAGTTTGTGAGACGTGCGTATTCTTGGCCCTGTACTGATGGTCACTTGTTAAGTTTGACACTATGGAAAGATCCATTATCAAAGGTTTTCTCTGCAGATACTAAACAGGTTTAATACTTACAGAAGTTTGTTATCTATTTCAGGGCACGCTCTTTTTTAAACCAACGTGTATTGGAACATCCTCAACAAGGGTTTATAGAGTGAAGAATACTTCCAGAGTACCCCTTCAATTTGAATGGATTATTCCTTCTAGTGACAAGAAGTATTTGTCAGTACAGCCAACCAAAGGAGTCATTATGCCAAACGAAACACAGGTATAAGCACTTGCTCACTATAAGTTTCCAATTGTTTTGTTTAATTAATTTAGACAATTAATCTTTCTACACTTGTAAGAAAGAGTTTTTCCCGGCAGTTGGTATAGTGATTGGGGAGATGATGTTGGTGA
This sequence comes from Anneissia japonica, assembly GCF_011630105.1. Classification (NCBI taxonomy): domain Eukaryota; kingdom Metazoa; phylum Echinodermata; class Crinoidea; order Comatulida; family Comatulidae; genus Anneissia; species Anneissia japonica. Next base: position 41,571 of record NW_022706625.1, read on the forward strand.
TGGTGCTTGTAATGATGAGTATCATGATGGCAGTACCAATTATGATAAAGATGATAATATTGTTGATGCAGATGATGGTGCTGAGGGTAATGGTGGTGGTGATTATGATTACGATGATGACAATGATGACATCAATGAAGATAACGTTTAAAGGGTTTTTATTATTTTATTTATTTTTCATTTACATAGACTCAAGAATGGAAGTTTACCCCAAAAGAAAACAATAGACATGTGCTGAAGCCTTATATGTATGTTACAGACACCAGACACATTGGGTAAGACATTCATTTAAATCATGTATATTACATATTTTGTGTCTGAGCACAATCCCAGACTCAACTTTTGTATAATGATTATTAATTATATTAATATTTTTAATAAATTTACCATTATTATAGCTATTGACTGTTAATTTGTTTATCTTGTTATCTATAGAGATTTGAAAAAAAGGAAGAAGTTTTCTTTACGAGTGATAGGGGAAGGCTCAGTTGGTGAGATTAAGGTAATCTCTAAGATCTGCTTTTTTTTGTCGTTAAATTATATATTTGCACTCCAATCTTATTTCAGAGAGTTAAGTATAGTCACGTGGAATAATCATGTCCAGAATGGAATTGTCGTAAGTAATAACTGTCCTAGAGCAATAATCCTAGGTGAAGATGCTAGAAGAAAATGGTTTTTGAGTGGGGAGGTATATGTCTAGAGATAATTAAAACTATTCATGAATCATCCAGGGGACTTCTCAATAGATTGCAAAGCAAATTTTCTTGCAGAAATTGGCTTAGGGTATTGGAATGGCATGCTTCAGTGTGGTGACGGTACGGTAGTCATGCCAGCACTCCATGGCATACCAATACATAGATGTCTGTTGTATTTTTTTTTTGCAAAAATTGATAAAATAAAAATAGGATATTAATTTAACAAGGTACTAATTGTTTTAGAGTGTAATTTAGCTGGGGTAATCTTGGTGGTGATCTTGGGTTGATTATCCTTGTGGAAATCACTCTGGGTTAATTGTCAACCTTTCTTACTTAAGATTTACTCCTCATTTTCCACAATGTTTTTTCTCCTTTAAACAAGATATGCAATATCTGGTTCAGTATTTCTCACACATAGCCTTTGAACTTTCTATAATATTTCTATATAATTTTTTAACTTTAGGCTGGGAAGGAACATATAGATTTGTCTGATGTGGTCGTTGGCACAGCTGTTACTACAGACATGACTCTCGTCAACATGAGTGATTGCAGTCTACACTACAAGTTGACAGTTGAACAATGCCTTGATGGTCCTAACTGTAATGATACCATGCTTAATGATCAACCTGGTGCGTTATATTGCTAATGAAGTATCAGTGATATTGTCTGATACTCCATGGAGTATGAATGTCATTTCCCACCCATAGTGTGCTTATCACAGCTATTTCTTTTATGCCTAACACAAAAGAGAAAAGATAGACTAGAAGGGTTCCCGGTTGTGCATCTCCTTTCAATTTAAAAACAACACAGAATTACCTGTGCTTGATATACCCTATCATAATAGCATACTCCGATAGAAGCATGTACACTTTCAGCTATGTAATAAGTACAATCTAAACATTTTTTTAGAAACTAGAATGTGATCAACAATAACACAAGAACCCAAAAAAGCAAAATTATTACTATTATTATCATAATTATAAAAGTACAATTAAGTTCTAATATTATTATTTTGCATTATAATATTGATAATGATAATAAATATCAGTGGCAGATCCAGGAATTCAAAATAGAGGGGTCCAAATGGGTCTCCATGATGTGGAAGCTGAGGAAAAATATTTTGTGGCTATGGCAATTTTTTGAAAGCATACAGTATTTCAAAAACTTGGTTAGGTGGGGGAAAGCCACCTAGTGCATCCCCCCTCCCCTTGAAATCGCCCCTGAATATAATAAGCGCTTTACGCAAGAGGACAGGGAGCTGTCGACAACGACAATTCGGGTTAAGCACCGTATATTGTTTAATGTGGTCTTCACGCTCTGACGAGCACAAAACCACCATCAACCTGTCTTTCCGTCCTGTTGCGTAAAGTGTCTATTGAATAATATAGTACAAGTTTAGTTGGATTAAGAATACAAAAAGAACTATCTATTCATTCCATGTCCTTTAAACAAATTTAATTCCATGTTTCTATTTTTAGCTGTGGAACTTAGTATTAGCAAGGACATCTTACCCGCCAGATCAGAGCGTAAAATATTTGTCACCGTGAGACCTGTAAGACGTGTGAACTACACATTCCGAGTGAACTATCAAATACTGATGCCAGAGAGAATTGAAAATGCGATCCCTATTGAGCCGGAGAAGCAGTTGTGTGAGCTTACAACCACTGGAGTCTACCCAAGCTTAGCGGTCACGGATGCGAGGTGTTACGGGAGCGCATGCGGAGTCAGCAAAGCACGGCTCTGGAGTTTGCTCTCTTTGGATAAGTACGTATCAAGCATTGGTGCATGTTAATATGTTTAAAGATTTGTCTCTTTGTCATCTACCCGTATAAAAATACACAGCTTCCCTCCCCACCCCCCTCATCAGCCCCTCCCCCATTGCAATACCTTTAGGTACACCACCGGTGTTAGACGCAACACACTAGAGTACAATAGCCTGGCCATAGGCAAAATGTAACTTAAGCCTTGGTGAAAAAAATAAATATTTTTATGAAACTTTTAAACTTTATTTTCTAGTTTGAATGTTTGTCTTGACTCTGATCCAAGCGCGGAAGAGTTGATGTACTCACGTATCACAAGGCATAGCACAAGGAGGAAGATACCAGTCCAAACAAGATCAATATTAGATTTCAACTTTGGAGCTGCTCCTCTAGGGGCTGAACCTTGCCTTATCCATCTAATGATCGAGAATACTGGCACAGTGCCAACAGACTGGTGAATATCTGTTTTTTGTTATTGAAAATATAATTATCAGATTATTAAATCAAATTAACATTCCTTCCTCTATTCTTGTATTAATCAAATGTTATCTCAATTTTGTAAATTTTTAAATTTTAAAATATTAATTGTAATTTTAATGTTTTTTCTTAATGATCTTTTTAGGAACAAATTTTATCGTAATTTTGTTTGTCTTGAATTTTTCATTGCTCATGAGCATGTGGTCTTTGTGATAGTTGCAATTTTTATCTTTGAAATTTTTATATTGAATACTTTTTGCATGTTTATATACTGTTGTTGTGCTTAGTTTTGTGAATGTTGTTTGTTTTTGCTTAATTTTGTTAGATTGACGCAATTCAGTTCATACTGCAATGTCAATTTTTGTTGTTTTTAATAATAAACTAGAATGAATGAAAAAAAAGATTGTAGGTGTAAAGTGAATAAATTATAATATTTGGAACAGGAAAAGTTGATGTTGTAATAAATCTGATGTCATTAATTATCATCATATAATTCACTGTTTTCATCATCATCAGTACAATCATCATTATCATCATCATTATCATCATCATTATCATAATAACCATATCAACCACTATTAAATTGCTACTATGCTTTTACAAAACTGCAATTCATTGTTTTTGATGGATTTTCATGTGGCAGCAAAAAATGATTGTTTTCGTTCATTTTTTTATTTTATTTATATGAGGAAAAAAACCATACGTTCTATTTTACAAACAGACATTGCAAGTCTTGTTTATCTTCTTACTACTTATTATTGTTATTTTTCTCGTAACATGTTATGATAACACTTTATGATATCTTAAAATATTTAATGACTTTTTATAAAATATTTGTTGGTAGGGCTTTATTATTTCCAAGTGACCTTCAACTTGAGTTAGAATATTGGGCAGAGACAGGTGAATTTGATGCAGATGAGCTGCATGAGGTAACAATATCACATTATGTTTTTTAAAAAATTGAGTACCATATAATTAGACAGGCCTTAAATAGACCATTACCATTACCATACTATATTATGTGATATGTGCCACATTTCTCTCAAGTATCACTCATAGTCTAACTTTAGTACAGATTTGTTTTCATTAACACCGATTATTTCCATTGAATAAGGAAAGAGATGCAAAATGTGGTTAGCATTAATAAGTACCTGGCATGGTCAGTTCTATTATTTTTTAGGGCTGTTCGAATTAGCAATGCCAGTATACAGTTTATCCAGAACAGTACAGTATACTATTGAATGAGGAATGAGGATGTGTCTCTTGTTAAATGGTAATATGGTGCCATGGCATGGTGGTTCCATAATTTTTTAGGGGTGTGTGTTAAAGGAATGACGGCAGTAATTAGAAAATTATCTAGACTAACTTATCTAGACTTCTAATTTCTTTATTGTCAGATGAGAATAATGGACAACAAACTGTTCGATATCCAGCCCAGGAAAGGTCATCTTGATCCAGGTCAAAGTGACACTATTACTCTGACGTATAATCATGACTTTGCAGGCACTGACCGCTTACCAGTTCTCTTTAAAGTCATGAGGGGAAGAGAAATTTTGGTAAGTTTATCGATGTTGTGACAACAATTTTTGCTTGACACATGCAAATTTAACTTAGATACGATAAAGTTCACATAAAAAGTGCTGGTTTCTCAGGATATTTGAATACGAACCCATCACAATAAGCAACTTCTAAATAGAAAGTTTGTTTAGCGATTCATTGTGAATTTTTTAAAGATATTTCATCAAATTTTCAATTCTGAGTTTTATTAAGAAGAAGCTTGTATAAATTGATTTTTTTTTTTAATTTGAATGTTTTACTTTTGTTATCTTGTGCTTTTTAAAAACTTTTTTGTTTGTTATGTTGTTTTGTTATATATTGAATTTTGTACCTTTTATATATTGCAGTTACCTAAACAAAGATTTTCTGATGTATTTTTTTTAATATATTGGACCAATAATCAACAGATGCACTGACTATGTTTAAATAACATAGAACGAACGTTACTCTGAATAAATAAAGAAAGGCAATGATTCGTCGTTTCAACATTTATTGAATCGACTTCAGGAATGACAAATAATGATTGAATTGAATTTGAATATTATATATATTTTGATACCGATCACTGTTATTTGAAGGCATTCCATGATTGTCAATTTTGCTGTTGGGTGTTAGTTGAAATAAAGTAAAATAAATAAATATACTAAAGGTCTAAGATTGTCTCTGTTCAGCTGATAGTGTAAAAATATTTTGTATTTATGATTGTATATGTGTTAAAGAAGTAAAAATTTATATCACGAAATGAAAATAACAGCTGTTACATTATTCTTTACAAATTTATCTACAAGTTTCTAGCAATTCAGTGTACTACAATTAATTATTTAATGTCTTTTAAATGTATATTATTTTCCCAGTTATCATTGTCTCTGCAGTTGAATTTTATTGGTGTTACTGTTGACCATGATAAGAACTACGTACATTTCCCAAGCAGCAAGCACATGTTCTCGCCAGTACCTGTTGGTGGAGTCAATAACCCCACACAGGTGTATGAGCTGTACAATGGGGGCGCTGTTGAAGTTACGTATCAGCTTGATCTGACCGCCTTAGAATATGTTAAAGAGGTATGTGTATGCTTTGTTAGTGTTTGTGAAAACTGCTCGGTTTGCTCATGCTCATGAAATCTGCTCATTATACCAGTGCAGCTTGTGAGCAAGTATGCACACATATTTGATTTGATGTATACTTTTCATTTTATTATAATTTATATATTTAGTGTAATATTTTTTCGCATCAATTCACTTCCATTTTTTCTTTCAATTCAAGGCAATGCATCTTGCAACAAATCATTCAGAAATTTATGCATGTATTTGTGTATTTAAATTTATTTTATTTCATATTTTCATCATCATTAATGTAATGTTAATTGTTGTTGTATATTAATATTGTTATTATATTGTTAAACATCCAACAACAAATTTACGTACATACCATACAAGATGGGTGTAATGATAATAATAATAGTAACAATTATTTATTTGTCCTCATTCAAATTGGAAATCGGAAACTTGTGCTGGGCGTCTGATTACCCGCGGCAGCTGCAGTGCAGAGCCATCCAACTTAACTATTAAACCTGTAACGGACACATACATAAAGTCCTTATCCAGCCTAACTCTCAATAGGATTGTTATTTGAGGAATAATGTGATTGCGATGTTCTATAAAGTAGATCATAAAGCGTCACTCTTGTTTTTGATATTTTTGTTATGCACAAGTTAAAATATATAGCTTAGCGGTCCCTGCATAGGTATCATCAGCTGACGCAGTTTTCTGATATAAAGGTGACACTTCATGAGAAAAATATTGGCCAAGACTAACACAATGTCGTTTTTTTTTGTGTTTTTTTTTCAGGAAAATTATAATCATAAAATATTTGAATGCTTAAACCCAAGTGGTGTGATACAAGCTGGACAGACAGCTAATGTGCAATGGGTCTTTTCACCTCTGGAATCGAAAACATACATGGTAAGATTAGTTTAATTTTAATTTAATTTACAGTCTATACACGATTTTATCAAGTCTATTTTGGAAAAGTGCTGCCATCGTCTTGCAACTTTTCACTGGGGGACTTCCAGCAGCCTAGCTTGAGCAAACTCTGTTTGACAACCAAAAAAAAAAAAAACACTGCAGTTTTTTGTGCCCTTATTTTCTTGCTTTTTGGTTTGGCATTTTGTTTTCAGAGACTAGCCTAGACCTAGGCTAACTCACTACATTAATAATATGTCGGTCTTATATAGCGCTTTATGCATAAAACCTCTAAGCGCTTCACATTACTACTCCGGTCATTGGATCAAACATGTATGGAACACATACTCAGCACCCCGGAGAGAATTCCATAATATTGCAGCTAGTAATCAGCGCAGTTGTGTTTGAACCTACCAGGTACCCACTTCTCCAGGGTGGAGAGAGACAACCGTGGTAGATAAAGTGCCTTGCCCAAAGACACGAGCGATTTGCACAGCAAGAGCTTTGAACCCCCGACCTCGAGGTTGGGAGTTCAAAACCGATGTGCCAACCGCTTCCACAAGAAGGTTGTTCACCGGCCACAGCGCACGTAAACATGTGAAAACATGCAAAACATAAACATGTGGAAATGCCTAGGCCTCTGGAAGACCCCCCACCCCACAGTGGTAGTCGCTAGGTTCTTTGAAAATTTTATTTCAAATTTAGTAAAAATGGTGTATAGGCTATGGACAAAAATTTTCAAAATCTCATTGTTCATCTGCAACCACCTGGAGAGTTTCTTTGCTAGAGTAAAATTTGATTTTTATCTATAGTTTTACCTATTGGTAGTTTAAATAATAGTGCATCCATGTTTGTGCAATCTTTGTTTGTTATTTTTTAGGTGTATGTTTTTGTTACATTTTACTTGTAAAAAACAACACCCTTAGTGTGTTTAAAACAGCACCAAATTTTTATCGCAATTTTTTTTTAGAACAATCATGTTAATCATTCTCCTTCAAATTCCTATCCAGAGATTTAAGAGATAAAATTTAAAGGCAACATTATATTTTTTTTAATTTTTATTTTTGGAAATCTATGAAGAAGACCTAGTATCAGTATATAAGAGTTATGTGAAGCCAACTGTAGAGTGTGCTATGCCTGCATGGCACTTGAGTCTGACTTCCAAACAAAATGCAATTATGGAATCAGTGCAAAAAAGTGCTTGTAAATTTATTCAAAATAAAGATTTTACAAACTACTTTGATGCTCTTACTATGTGTGAATTAGAACCATTGGGTCTTTCGCTGATATCAGTTGTGTGTTTAATTTGCTACTAATTTCTTTAAAGATACCCGCTTTGACGACTGGTGTAATCATAATAATTTCCACTCATGGTGTGAGTTTAAAAAGCCACAGAATATTTCAACAGCCCAAGTGTAAAGTCACTAGATATCAAAATAGTGCCATACCTTTTTTACTAAAATTTTCTTTAATAATGAATAATAATAATAATAATAAATTATAATACCTGTAATAATGAATCTCCCCCCCTCCCTTTTTTTTCCCATTATTCTTGTTGAAAAGATGTTATTGTTCCTCATCCACGCTTTTTGTTAAAAGATTTGCTATTTTTCAATTAATTTCTAATTTTTTTTTTGTTTATTTTTAATGTTTTTTAACAAGTTTTAAACCTTTAAGCTGTCTGTGTTTTGCTTCATGTGAGGTTTTTAATGTTAAATGTTTTGAATGTTTTTTTATTCAATTTTACTTTTTAATGTTTGATGTTTTTCTAAATGTTTGATAAAAAATTTGTTAGAAATCATTCTATGCCTTATTAATGTCTTCATATTTAACTATTTTTATTGTAAATATCGTGCACTTGAGCTGCAATTTTGATGTGTTTTTTTAATAAATAAATGAAATAAATTTAAAAAATTGAATAAATGAACAAAAAAGGGTGTATAATTCAACAGCTTATAATTTAGAGGATAAAAATAAATTCAGAAAAAAAAACTTAGATATGCTAAAGCATCAGAATCCTATGAAGGTTAGTCATTGCTCTTATGTCCGATTGATGGATGGAATGAGGTACATATGAGTTAGTATATCTAATGATATTGATATCATAAGTTATTGATAGATGACGTTAGGTGTCATAGACAATGATGATGAATGGTGTTACAACATTATTTTGTAAAACGTTTATCTTTTTTCTCAGGTTGATGTACCTATTCACATAATTGGCGGTGACACAGCATTGATAACGTTCACAGGTGTCGGCTATGATAAACGGATAATGGGAGACACCATGTGCTTCACAGACCAGACACAACTATCAGGTGTTCCAGCAGTTCAAGGTGTTCCTATTCCCAGACAGGTGAGAATTTTGCATTTTAAGTTTACTCTGTCTCTCTGTATAGATCGTTGTTTTAATCCTTTAAAAAAAATAGTATAGTGTTTGAAGCTGACAACAATTGTTGATGTGAAATATTTTCTCAACCTACTAATTGCAAAGTACATTATAGAAGATAATAGGCTACACTTATATAGACAAATATTTTACACTAAATATATACCACATATATATATATATATTCCTACAAGGAATCCAAAATGGCATTAAAAAATTGTTCGACTTAAATAAACTTTGACTTAATCGTTAATTCATGGAAAACACAACAATTTTGCATGCAAAATAAGATCAATTTAGAAATTATTTGATTTAGGCAAAGTCGATTTAGGCAAGTTTAACTGTGTGTGTATATATATATATATATATATATATATATATGCAAAATTGTTGTGTTTTCCATGAATTAACGATTAAGTCAAAGTTTATTTAATTCGAACAATTTTTTAATGCCATTTTGGATTCCTTGTAGGCAAGTTCAACTGTAGTGTTGAATAAAAATGATTATATATGCTTCAACTGAAGATGGCATTTCACAGTATAGCATCCCTTGTTCAAAGTGGAATTTGATATAAGAGGCTTGCCATGCCAAAAACATCAGTGACCAAAACAAAAAATTTACTTTTTAATTTATATTCATAATTCTCCACATTATAAAGCTTTAAAATGATAGGTCATTACTAGAATTGATTAATGCTAAAGTTATGAGTAAAAGTATTACAGCTTCTCTGTACTAAAGTATACAATACTGCCATATTCTTATGTTAATTACTCAGCCTCATATATTCTAGTAGGATAGTCATATTTTGTATGCACTTTATAAAGTAAAAGGACAAATTAATTAAGATAAGCAAAATAAAAGTAGAAAATGATTTGATAAGGGAAGCGCTTGCAAATAGATATTTGTAACTCCCATTAACCGGTCATCTTCTATGGAACTTAATAAAACCAGTTTCAATTGGAAGTATTCAATATTTAATGTTACATTTCTAAATTATAGAAAACAAAACCAAAAATGAAAAATAAGTGAAACCACTGGAAACAGGCAGCACTATAACGCTAATGTGAAAACACATTAAACTTTCGTATACACTGTGAACTTGTTGAAGTGAATGAACTTTAAATGCTGTGTGACTGCTAGCTTATTGATATATTTTTTTTCTATTATTAATTGTTATTCTACAAAAATTGCTACTGATATATTATTATTATATAGTTTTATAAGGAACATTTTTAATTCATTATAAATGGCCATAATTTTCTTCGTTGTTTGTTGAAAATACAATCAGGAAGTAACTGATACCATCTTTTAATAGGAATTTATGTGTGTAAACTGAAAACTCACCTAGAAACGTATCTAGGGAGTGCTCCCCCCCCAAAAAAAAAAAAAAAATGTAACCCCAGTGTTCCCCCTCCCCTTTAAAAATGTTCAAAGCCAAAAAGATCATGCTGAAGTAGTTCAAAAAATTGCCACATATCACCTTATTTTGTACCACACTGAACTCACACTAACTAAGAAAACTTGATTTGTTTGATATCAACTTCAATCATATGCAAAGAGTTCTGGTCACCAGAGATATATAATAAATAAGTATATCAGAAGCCTAGCGTTCATTGGCTGGAGCTCACCCTAAGTGAGAATGAAGAATGAGAGTGTGATAATTTCACTGGGTGGAATGCTAATCCATCACAGGCTACTCCCAGCAATTTGCTGGTACCCATTGATTGATACAGATAGGTAGACTAATGATAAACATAAATAAAGTAGATAAAGCGCATTGCTCAAGAAACGAAATGCACAGGGAGAAACTGAAAATCCAACATTGACGCCTGTAAAACGAACTTTAGTCGAACTTTGAACTAGAACTTCAATTAGTCTTAGTCGCAACTTCAACTTCAATATGTATTCACAAACAATGTAATCAGAGTTCTAACTACAACTAAATCAAGTCCTAGTTGTAGTTCAGCTGAAGATGGCTGGCGAGCAACAACTATCAAACTAACCAATGAACAGAGCTAATTTTAATAGCAGACAAAATTTTAGAGATCTGGTAACGCGGATGAATATTATACTGCAGTCTGTCTTTCAAAAACATATTTCCTCATAATTCATAATAGACCATTATTCGCCTATAAACTAATATTCTATAATTGTTGTTAACATCTAACGATAGAGAATTTGAAGTGTCTCTCAAAATTTGCTTTCTTTGGAGAACTATTATAGTTGAGGTCGAGCGAGGGCGGTGCCATCTTTGTTGTTGTTACACTGAAGTTTCTTGACCGCAACGTGAGGGGATTTCGTGCAAATCAGGAACTGTTGCATGTGGCTAGCAAAACATGTTAATTTCGCCTTTTGGAAGCTGAACGTAATGTCCCTTTCCTTGAACACACTGGAGATACATCAGACCTATTTTTAAAATCTTTTTTATTCATTTTACTTTATCGTAAGTTACAAAAAGCACGTTTTTAGTGGGGAAAATATTTCAAGTCAGCGATTTAGCCAGACCCTAGGCTGACTAAAAAAATCGGCCTGAGGAGGTATAATTTTAGTCGAAAGTTCAAGTGATTTAGTCGTAGTGCTAGTCGTTTTAAGAATGCGAAATGACGTAATTTTTAAGTTTTAGCTCGAACCATGACTAAGGTTCATTTTAAGAATACCGGGGTTAGGCTGGCAAAAAAGGCTGTTTACTATGATCCCAAGACTCTCGCAAGTCGCGGGAGTCTTCCAGAAATCGGAAGGGCCTCCCACACTCCTACAAGCACGCACAAATTGCCATAAAATGACCCAACTTACTCAAATCCATAGTATGCGCATATTTTACTTTTTTATTTACTATATCAATTGTCTCAATTGTGAGACAAAATAATAAAATTTGAATGTGTTAAGAAAACTCATTAAATGATGAAATAAAATATTTCACAGTCATGCTACTAGTACAATGCCATCTAAACACAAAGTTTTGTTTGCTGCCCTCTATAAAGTCTTTGATTGCAAACACCTTTTTCCCATTCAAAATATTTTAAGGTTTAAGTATGATGAGTTTTTTTGTCTTGGGCAAGGCACTATATCAAGTGGTGTAACAAAGATACCTGGGCCCCTAGCTAAGGGTTTTTTTTTTCAATCTCTTACCCTGGGAGCTATGTCTGGATAGATAACCCTTTGAGTATTGTGGAAAACCCCTTGTGTTAGTGTTTGACATTTTAAGGATGGATTGTGATTTTTTTTTTGGTTCTGCTCTTCGAAAGGCCCTGCTTGGACGATTTGGAGAAAAATGATAAATGATGATGATTAATATCCCTTTTCCCTCCCCCTCCCCTGGATTTAAGCCAGTTGAAAGTTCATAGATGTTACACCATTGAAATACCGTAAAACCTTGAATAGAAGCTCAATGGGCTTAATCTCGAGAAGAAGCCTATCTCAAATTGAAGCCTCCTCTTTAGTTTGCAAAAGTAGCCTCGAAAAGAAGTCTTTTCGAGATAGTATGGTGCGTACATTGTACATGAATTTCAAATAAGCAGAGTTTATACCTGTTAGGTAATTTAATGCCAGTTAATACATTCTATGATACAGATTGATGTTATCGTGGCCCTATTTATTGTTTTATAGTAATAATTCCCAAAATTTACAGCATTCATTTTGAAAAGAAGCCCATCTCGAAAAGTTTGCAAAAGGAAGCCCAGGGCTTCTAATTGAGGTTTTACAGCATCCATGTTGTCCACCCAAGTGTGTACCTGATAAATGCCAATGCACTGGTTACTAGCTACAGCATTGGATTTTTACCATAAAGAAACAGTGTGGGCTACAGTATATATTCCATAGTTTTTGAAGTTTAAAATGTTACGTGCATAACTGGTCTTGGAATGATATACCTTATGAAAGATAAAAGCCATTTAGGGTTGAGGCTAAAAGAGAAAAGAACAAGCTAAACAACCAGTAAGCCATTGCCTTACCTCATGACAGGAAAGGTAAGATAAACAGGTATGGTGTGCATCACTGGGTTATGAGACAATTGCTTGGCGCCTAATACCGTGAATTGGTTTATAGAAAAATACCTTATCTACTAGTCATGTGACTTGTACTCCTTGTGGTTGTTATAATTCATTGACTATTGAACATACTTATAGCAATTTAAAGATATACTGTCTGTCATGAGCCAAAAAATAGAAAAATTCAATTTCATATGAACTGCTTAAAAAAGATTATCAACTCATGTTTAAGAATCTCATAGTTACCGACCATCTCGCATCGTGCAGGACGGTCCGGCATTTCAAAGTGATTTTGGATGAAACACTCATTTTGCAGAAACACATGCGTGATAACAAATTATCATGAATTCAGGGGAAAATGTATTTAAATTTAGAAGAAATTGGTTTTATTGAAAATATAAAAACGGTCATGTAGTAGGCTAACTTGAGACAATAGAGAGCTTTCGTTATCTCGCTCAAGAATCAAATTCATCAAGAAAATTTCTCCTTCCCGTTTGTCAACAAACACTCCCTGAAATCGTTTTAAAACAGCCTAAAAATGCTCATCGTTGGAGCTCCAGCACCCATAGACCCCCGCCGGGGCTCCTCCCCTGGAACCCGGCATGTGCACTGCCTCCCCCCCTTCCCCCAGCCAACTTGTGTAGTCACTCACACATTTCAAATTTTTCAAGTTGGTAACTATGGAATTTTAATGAGAAAAAATTGTCCCCATTAAATAGTGGACAGTTTGATAATACCTTTCATTTTTACTTTTGCATAACCTTTAACTTCACTAGTAAATAATTAAAGATTTATGTAGTAAAATGTCTCTAAATCATTGAATACTATTTTTTTTTTCTTCTACCAGTCAGATGTCAATAACTTAATTTTTCCTCTTCATTGAGCTATTCAAAATTTTAATTTGATTTTGGAGGTTTTCCCCCAGTTTTTTTGTCAGATTAGGGCATTACTTTTTCATGAGTTTGGATGGAAAAAATGTCATCAACTGTTACTACCTGTGGATTGTTGTTTTATAACTACCTGCATGCCCATTTTATGTTTGTATTTACTCCTATTTGGAGTTTCTGTACCCGCAGCAACAACTTTGCATACTACATGCAAAACCTTTTATTTCAAAAGTCTCTGTTTATAATATGCAAACACTCTGAAGTCTGAGTTTTTGTGTGTTATATAATGCTGAGTCTTTCAGCTACCTGTACATTTACCAAGCATTTCAGTTTTTTGGTGGTAAATATAATACAAAAAATTAAGATAAAGCCCTTGTTTAAAAATTATAGCATGTTTATGGTTTCTGATAAAACAAAAAATATACGCCAACATAATGGTATTTTGATGGATTGGACGTTAATGGAATTTTGCCAACGGTACACATTCACCTTTTTAAGCAGTTTGAATAGTGGCAGGAAATACATTGATAGACTTTTGTTACAGATAATAATGGGGCAAAGGTTAACTTATCCCCTTCTATACTGTTTTTTTTTTTGTTTTTTGTTTTTAAATTGATGAATGTCACAGTAATTGACTTAAAGGATTGATGGCCCTTTACAAAATGTTTCTCATCTCACAAGGTCACATATTTGTACACAGTATGGGTGGTAGTATGGTACCAGGCAGTACAGCCAGTGCAGTACATGCACCCAGTAATGCACTCGGTATCACAAGATGTCACCGTTGAATATGTACTGTGTTGGCTTTGAAGGCCAAATTTTTGACCCCTTTTGAGAATATTTTCCGGAAAGGGCTGAACTCACTGGGGATGATAGATACACAGGAGGGCCAAATTTATGCCAAAGGTGCAGCTGGTGCAATACCAACAGTATAGTCTAGCTGGTGCAGATGGCCAATGCAATTTAGCCAGTGCAATATGGCCGGTGTAGTACAGCCGGGTGGTAGAAAAACTGTTAGCATTTCTTCTTTATTTGTCATCATTTTAATTAGAAATAACAAATTTAGGCTGGGTGCAACCGCAGTGCAGTGCCACCGGACTTTGACTACATCATATAACTGATACTCACGACATTGTCCTTAATGCTCCTAACTCTCAATATGAGGGTTATTCGAGGAGCTAAATGAAACCTGACTCTAGCCGGGTTTGAGCCAGGGTCTTCAGCACAAGAAGCAGGAACAAATATCTCTCCGCAAACCCCTCAGCTCAGTTGTTATAGAAGTTGAGATACATGCCTTTTTTTAAAGGCTAACATTTTTATTTCATCTTTGCCATGAATTTCCAGGTAATCTTAATGTTCTGTTATGTTATATCTGTAGCTTCTGTATCTGAGTGAGGAGCGTATCTCTTTGGGCAACTTGGCACTTTTTAGCCAATCACGTAAGCCGGTGTATCTGACAAACAGATCTCAAGACCACACTGTTGCATTTGAGTGGTATGTGACAAGTGATGCCGACAGTCAGGTCAGATGTTAAGCCTCAATTTTTAAGTCTTGTTTCTTAAATATTGTGTGGGATTCTTATTACACTCTTAGTACACAGCCAGTCTCTGGTACACTACAATGCAATTCTCTAGTAAAATCAAGGAAAAACTATAACGATATATTTGGAGATTTTTTTTTAGACTTAGTTTATAAAGCATCACATTTCAACTATATAAGAGGGCTTTTAAATATCAGCCAACCATCTAGGTAACTCTGGAAGGGTCACCCTTTATATAGTTAAAATAATAAATAAATATATAAATAAATGTATTAGTCTTGCATTTCAGTGCCCGTTTTACAATTATTTCTTATAGAAGTGCATGCCAAACAGTGCAAAATTTCATTATAAATTAAATTCTATCTAGAAACTGAAAAAAATGTTCATGAATTTTGTCTTTATGACATTTAACCTATTGTACTTTCTAGGTGATTGACATTCAGCCAGTGAGTGGAACCCTGTCACCAGGTCAGAGTATCGTCTGTAAAGTTAATTTTGTTGCGAGCGGTGATCCATCCTTCTATGACTTGGACATGGTGTGCGAGGTAGGAGACATTCCTTTCATTTTCTTATTTCACAAATTTGAGAGTAAATATTCTTCATAATCTTATTTCAAATTTTGACTTTTATCACTAAAAGTGCAAGTATATTAAAAAAAATAATGGGTTTTTTTTTTTTAAGAATAGACATTCCAGGAAGCTGTCCAGGGGCGGACCCAGGGG